>NC_057814.1:41011083-41311083 GCF_018294505.1 Triticum aestivum | reverse complement strand
GGATGCAGTTCACAGCGCTGGAAAATGAAAGCCACCATCAACAAGTAAGCGGGGAGCAAGGAAGGATGCAGTTCACAACACTCTAAAACAAAAGGCGCTATCAACCAGCACGAGGGGAGCAAAGAAGGATGCAGTTCACAGTACTGGAAAACGAAAGCAGCCATCAACCAGCACGCGGGGAGCAAAGAAGGATGCAGTTCACATCACTCAAAAACAAAAGCCACCATCAACCAGAACGCGAGGGACTACAAACACAACGGTGCAGAGACAAGAACCAGCAACACCGCCACGGAAAACAAAAGAAAGTGCGACATTAGACACGCTCCAGTCACCGCGGAGAAGCAGCCGGTTAACGACCAAATAGATGTACTTCAATAAATTAATCATATGCATAGCAGTTTGCTTATCTGTATGACTTATGTATTAGTTTAAATTTTGTGTAAACACAAATTTCCCACTGACTATGAGTTATTCAACTAAACCATCTAAAGACAAATAGTGTATATAGTATACCATATATATAGCAGTCTAGAGTAAAACTTTGACACATATTAAACCAAAAACAATGTAAAAATGCAGTAAGCTCACTGCCAGCACGAAGTTCGGAATAATTATTGAAGCTGTCAGATCACAAAAGTACTTATTACAAAACACATCAAAAAGATGAAACGTTCGACACACAAAAGTACTTATTACAAAATCAACCTCGTAACCTTAACCAATCACGTCAAACGTGATTATAACCGTACGATCCTCGAGTTCAAAGAAGTTGAGGACAACAACTTGCTCAGACTTCAGGCCACTATCAATGACAAACTCCTTCCACCCTTTCTGCAGACACAGCTGCCCGTCAACGCCTACACGGTATTTGGCTGGTTTAAGGTGTCCATTACCAAGAACAACTTGGAGAATTCCCTTCTTCTTGAGCCGGAGATACCTAACAGCTCGTTGGGGAATTTTCTGCAAAAAAGCAGTACAGATTAAACGCAATCTAATGTGCAGTGTGGAACTTGCAAACAAGAAGTACGGTTACAACTATTATGAAGTTCTTGAGACTACCTGCATGTAGTACAAAACCTACAAGCGGGGAAAATTGTGGAAACTATTAATTTTCATCTAGTATCTAAGCAGTTCACATATTGTAACCATGCAAAATAAAACACGAGCCCCATGCACACAGGCAAAGAAATAAAAACAACATATAAGTACAAAGTGTAGTACACTTCAATAAAACAAAATAAGTACATTCCTAAAAAACTAGAAGTTCAGACTAGTATGGAACTGTACAAAAAAAAAACACAAAGAAAAAATCAGATCAAGCGAAAATTACCATCTTGTAGTGAGTCTCAACATCTGTTGGCGTAAGCTGATGGACAAAAGGACTTGTGCGGCCAAGGCCACGACGAAGCAGGGCGGAATAGAACGCAGAAACGTTGATGTGGCCCATATCCAATCCTTCTGTGAATATTGTGCCATATGCAAGCTGCTCAGCTCGCCCAGATCGGCACAATACCTTCCCCGCACGACGAGCACGACGGGCCTGCGAGCAAGCTGAGCAATCGCAATGCATCGGCACACCACAACCATGCCCGCAGCAGGAGAGATTCGCGCAGGGGCCTGGAGCCATCGCAACAAAAACCTAGAAAAGGTAAAAAATAAAGAGAGGCTAGAGAAAGGAGAGGAGTTGCGGCTAGATGAGAAATGAACTACAAAGGAAGGGTAGAAGTTGGCCTACATTTATAGGAGAGGAATTCAAAAAGGTCAAAACTGAAAATTAAAGAGCAGTTAATGAAAATTACGTTACCAAGAATGAAGGACAATCAATAAAGGTTTATGTTACCAAAACAAAAAAGTCTTACCAGGAAGTTCTACAAAGACTTTGACTGCAGAAATTCCCACGAACTAACCGCATATCATTAAATAATAATTCTCTGAAAAATTATAATCCACAGACCATTTTATGTGTGCAGTTCTTCAAAGTCTTACCGGGAAGTTCACTATATGTGTGCATGAAGTGCAGTACATGCTCAAAATGAAGCACAAAGAAAAGCACTTTCGCGTAGTGCACAAAAGCAGAATTAGTGCACCTGATGTAGTCCTTAACTGTAAGCCATGCAGTCCGCAGCGTTGGCATAACCAGTCACAACTTTAGAACAAAGAAGCATGCACGCGGTGCAAAATGTGTACACCTGAAGCACAGGACCATGACGAATGCAGTGCATAGAGGCAACAAAGCAGTGCACACCCCTACCAATGCAGTGCACAAAAATGTAGCGCAAACATGTGTAGTACGGAATGCGTGCACATGCAGTACAGAACACTGATCAATGCAGTGCACAGATGATATGCTAAGGAGTGCACGCCCCTACATTGAAAAAAATACTTAAGATAGAAAATACAAAGAAAAAAATTGACCACCACAGGTGCATCCGGCCCCAGCCAGTCTCGTAGTAGGTCTGCGCCCACCGTAGGCGAGCCGTTCTGAGCCATAATGCATGGGGCCGGGCGCACATGGGCCCACAGGTCAGAGAGCATAGAGCATCAAGCGCCGGGTATAAGCGCCCAAATAAGTAACCAGAGGAGTTCAATATGACCGCCTCGCCAGCGCTTATAAACAGGTCGGGCACGCCTTCCGCGGGCGAGGTGGGACTAAGCATTAGGCCGCACAACAACGCACCGGGAACCAGCCGTGCTCACAGGCCGACCTGGGCCCAATGCGTCTTCACTCCACGAACATAGGCCCAACAAGGCCCACTAAGAAAAAATAATAACTTTAAAAAAATGGGGGGGGGGGCCAAACCCCCTACCCCTCCCGTACAGGGACTGCACTAAGTACACGCAAATATATAGATGCAGTACACAACACTAGAAAGATGCAGTGCATTTCGTTACACGAAGCAGTACGGTTTTGCCCACTGCCAGAAAAGCTTATCAAGTATGCAGCAATAGATGCATTCGCAACATATGAGTCATGGAGAATCATCTACGATGTCATCATGGGACTGGACAGGGCAAAAAGAGACAAAGAAGCAAAGCAGAAGAAGAACAAGGCTGTAATCCAATACAGCAACTAGAAATAATTCAGGGCTAAGTTTTAGTTTCACTTTACTTTAGTCGTTGTGTTGTTCTTTGTTTCATGTATGAAAGCTTTTGATTATGTCCATTGATTCATATCGAACATTTCTTTTGTAAAAACAATGTCGTTTTAGAATTATCATTAAATTTTATTTCTGTGGCTTGCTTATGTGTCATAGTTTGCTTCTGATCAATTGTTTTCGCTGAAATTAGTTTGTGTTAGAACAAGTATCCA
Source organism: Triticum aestivum (assembly GCF_018294505.1). Lineage (NCBI taxonomy): Eukaryota > Viridiplantae > Streptophyta > Magnoliopsida > Poales > Poaceae > Triticum > Triticum aestivum. The sequence goes on along the minus strand of NC_057814.1, from coordinate 41,307,773 downwards.
GAAAACTTCGAAAAATTTAATGTGTGATACCAAAACGTGAATACAGTTCACATAACAAATACAATGCACTTCACAGAGTGTATACATGAAGTGCAGTACATGCACAAATGCAGAACAAAGGGGCTGCAGCAACTTTCGTTCAGTGCACAACATAAAGACTTGGTACGCGCAGTGCAGTACTCAACGGTTGTGCAAGTAGTACAAATGACATCATTTGTACTACCACGACATATATATACTCCAAAAGAAAAAATGCTTCAGATAAGGATAAAAAATTGACCACCCAGCTACAACAAGGCCACAGCTAGTCCCGTATTAGGTCTCTAAAAAATGTGTGCAGTTCTCCAAAGTCTTACAAGGAAGTTCACTATATGTGTGGATGAAGTGCGGTACATGCTCAAAATGAACCACAAGAGAAGCACTTTCGCGCAGTACACAACACAGATAGTGCACCTGATGCAGTACTTAAATATAAGCCATGTAGTCCATAGGGTTGGCATAACCAGTCACAACTTTGGCACAAAGAAGCATGCACGCAGTGCAAAATGTGTACACGTGCAGCACAGGACTATGACGAATGCAGTGCACATAGAAGCAACAAAGCAGTGCACACCCGTACGCTAGAAAAATGATACGTAAGAGCGAAAATATGCTACCCATGCAGTGCACAAAAATGTAGCGCAAACATGTGTAGTACGGAATGCGTGCACATGAAGTACATAACCCTGATCAATGCGGTGCGAACGTGTGTAGTACGGAATGGGTGCACATGAGTATAGAACCCTGATCGATGCAGTGCAAGGATGGTTTTCTAAGCAGTGCACGCCCCTGCATTGAAAAAAAATAGTTAAGATAGAAAATACATAGAAAAAATTTGACCACCACAGGTACACCCGTCCCTAGCCAGTCTCGTAGTAGGTCTGCGCCCATAGAAGGCGATTCGTTCCGAGTCACAATGCATGGGGCGGGCACATATGGGCCCACAGGTCATAGAGCATAGAGCAACGAGCGCCGTGTATAAGCGCCGAAATAAGTAACAAGAGGATTTCGATACGGCTGCCTCGCCAGCGCTTATAAACAGGTCGTGCGCGCCTTCCGTGGGCGAGCTGGGACTAAACATTAGGCCGCACACAACGCACTGGGAACCAACCGTGCTCGCAGGCCGACTTGGGCCCAATGCGTCTTCACTCCCAGAACAAAGGCCCAACAAATTCTCACAGCCCAAAAACAAACAAAACCCAACGACGCACAACTAGCAAGTTACTCCAGTACCCCCTCACCTTAAAAAAATGCAGTCCGCTGTGCAGTCTGGTATGGGACGAAAGATGTGCTGTCAATAAAGCATTGCAGTTCGCTTAGACGAATATTTTTTCCAGCTAATCAAAAACACTACCACGGCGAATCTTTTCACTTGGCTTCAACGGCACAATCCCACGTCACATCCTGACTTGGTTGACAAGCGCACGGGGTGTGACGGACTCGCCTGCGCATGCGGGGCCGCGGCACGCCGCGTCGCCACCTACTCCGGCTCGTTCCAGGCTCGGCCTCGCAGGGGGTGGGGAGGGGGGTCATGACCCCCCTGCTCGGCCTCGCGCTAACGCATGAAGTGCGCTTGGTTGAAAGGCGCAGTGCGGACATTCTGTTTTTCAACAATTGGACGCACGCAACCCTAGAGCCACACCCCTAAGATAGACAGGGAGGCGACGGGGTGTGACGGACTCGCCTACCATGCGGCGCCGCGGCACGCTGCGTCGCCGCCTGCGCCGGCTTGTTCCAGGCTCGGCTTCACAGGGGGGTGGGGAGGGGGTCACGACCCCCCTCCCACCCCCTGCTCGGCCTCGCGCTAACGCACGCAGTGCGCTTGGTTGACAGGCACAGTGTGGACATTCTGTTTTTCCAACAATAGGACGCACGCAACCCCAGAGCCACACCCCTAAGATAGACAGGGAGGCGACGGGGTGTGACGGACTCGCCTGCACATGCGGCGCCGCGGCACGCCGTGTCGCCACCTGCTCCGGCTCGGCCTCGCAGGGGGGTGGGGAGGAGGGTCATGACCCCCCTCCCACCCCCCTGCTCGGCCTCGCGCTAACGCACGTAGTGCGCTTGGTTGACAGGCGCAGTGCGGACATTCTGTTTTTCCAACAGTATGACACACGCAACCCCAGAGCCACACCCCTAAGATAGACAGGGAGGCGACGGAGTGTGACGGACTCGCCTGCGCATGCGGCACCGCGACACGCCGCGTCGCCGCCTGCTCCGGCTCGTTCCAGGCTCGGCCTCGCAGGGGGGTGGGGAGGGGGGTCACGACCCCCTCCCACCTCCCCTGCTCGGCCTCGCGCTAACGCACGTAGTGCGGTAAGTACAGGGAATACAAAGAGCAAATAAAAATCTATAAACAACCAAAAAATGGGGGGCCCCCCAACCCCCCCCATACCTTACAATACAAACAATAAGAAAAATAACCTGAAGGACGCATCTTTAGGCAAAAGCAGTGCACTTGGTTAGGCAAAAGCAGTGCAGTATCATAAAGCAATGCAGTTCCAGGATACACACATGAATGCATGGTCTGCGGCAAAGAAGTGCAGAAAAAAATCAGGTGCAGCAAAAACTTTTAGACAAATGCAGTGCTTTTTGTTGGACGAAGAAGTTCGGCATCACATGCAATGCAGCTTATGGGACACATAAGATACATATAAGCGTAACAAAAATGCCAGTTCACACAGAACGTGTAAGTCAACAAAAATAAAAATATACACATATATATACTGTATGAATTATTTATATAAAATACACATACAGATACAAATTCGTCTATAAAAAACACTGCTGCAAAAAGCAGACGACAATCACAACAACAGAAAAACAAAAGTCTTTTCATACATTATATACCTTAGACACCGCACAGTACACAACACAGGGTTTTTACCAAGTAGATTGTTACTGCGTCTGTGATTGCGACAGGGTAGTAAGCCCGAGGTCCGCAATCAGTTCTCGTAGCTCAAGCGGTATGTCTTCATAACACAACATGTTCGAAGAATTGAACAGCAGTTGGAACATGTACTCCGCCTTCCAATCTTCAACGGCAGGCTGAAAAAAGAAAAATTAAAAAAATGCAGACAATGATTAAATAAAAGGTTGTCATAAAGAACAAAAAGTGAAAAAGTAAAATAATAAAAAAAGTAACACGAAAAAGAAGAAAACAGAGAAGGTGTTACGTCGGTTTTGATAATTTTCTCAACTAGACGTTGGCCGTCATACAACTGCATCACCCTCAGAACATAGATTCTGCACTCGTTTGCTACCTGCGCTGGCACGACCGGGTAAGAGGGCTTCTCTGCCAATTTAACCCAGTCAGGGTGGTTCTTAGATTTATACACTTTTTCACCATAAATCGCCTTCAGCATCTGAGTCATCCTCCTCATCTGGCAAAAAAAAGGAAGCACAATGTAAAAATAAGACACACCACAGATCAAATTACTATTCAGACGAACCAAAAAATACAAAAATTGTTCTCAACGTCTAGACAGTCCCGCTTTTAAATGCACGTGAGGTCATTTCCTTTTATCTCCTTTTTTACAAGAATTATGGGGGGCCTGAGAAAAATGCAGTTCAGTCACGCACATGTTGCAGTGTACTACATAAACAAGTGTGGTTCTATGTGTGCTAACATTGCATGTGCAGTTTACAAAACAAAATGCAGTAAGAGAAACACAAAAAAGCTCTGCACGTGGCAAGAAAAAATAACATACCACTTCAGTGCAATCTGAGTGGTAATCAGTCCTGCGCCACTTTGTCGTGACATCAGGATGACCAGTGTACTTCCTGTAGGAGATATGCCCTAGAGGCAATAATAAATGTTATTGATTATCTCCCTGTTCATAATTATGTTTATGTTCCATGCTATAACTGCTGTGGTTCCCGAGCCCGTATATCCATAAAGGCTCTGGGGAGAACCCATATGCACGTGTGGAATAATAAATGGTAAAATGTATTCCTAGTCGTGCCTCTAAGACTAGCTCAAGTGTTGCATGATGATTATGTTTTCCCAATCATGGGCATGTCTATGCCAAGCAACTTTGAGGGCACAATGTCAGGAAGGACATTTTTGTTGAATCGACCCGAATTGATGTTATGCTATGAGATACATTCGTCACAAGTTAATGGTTTATAACACAGAGATAGTTAATGTTTGCATAATTCCTTAGACCATGAGAGTATCGAGTTTCTTCATGCTTGCTTCATGAACTTTGGGGTTTGTTAAACGTCATCCGTAACTGGATGGCTATTACGGCGGCTTACGGGTTCATGGGAAAGTATGTTAAGTAACTTGATAGCTCGAGATTGGGATTTGCTCCTCCGACGATGGAGAGATATACTCGGGCCCACTCGGTGTTACGGTGTCCATCATCGTCTGGCCAGACACTTTGTGATTTGATCACGGGGATGCCGGAACACGAAACGAGAAAAGAGAACAAAACCGGTAACGAGGTAACTTGCATAGTGGACAAAGTGTTGGCCCACGGGGATGCAATAAATCTCACCTCAGGTGTTTGTGATATATCGTGAAGCAACAGGAATAGCTCACCTCAACTGGAGGTTCACTCGAATATTCATTCGTGTGGGTATAGGGGTCAATATGGGTGTCCACGGCTCCGATGTTGATCATTGATCGGAAGGGGTTCCAGGTCATGTCTATACTTCACCGAACCTATAGGGTCACACGCTTAAGGGTCATCTATCTGCTGAATACTAGACAGGGAGTCTGAGAGAAAATCACCGAAAAAGTTTCGGACACCGAAAAGTTTCGGACAGCGGAATCGTACCGCAGAGAGAGGTCACCGGATGAGTTTCGGTGAAACCGAAAAAGTTGTTTCGGGGTATGCCATTAAGTCAAAATGGTTTCGGCACATGCCTGATAATTCTTGGAGGGTGCCAGAATCATTCTGGAAACTTTTTGGAATTTTCAGAAATAAAAACCGAAAATGTTTCGGAGCTGCCGGTACCGCTTTGGCTGTTTTTCGCAGATGAAATTCACTAATCTGAAATTGTTTCAGAACGAATCCAAAATCATTTTAGTGGGTACTGGAATTATTCTAAGACCCACAGAAATATTTTCGGATTTAGTGGACGCGAAAAATTGTCTTCATGAATAGTGAAAACGCATTCTTGTTTGCTTTTCGCAGATGAAAATCACTAAACCGAAATTGTTTCGGAACGCGTTGAAAATTATTTTAGTGGGTACTGGAAATGTTCTGAGCCCACATAAATATTTTCAGTTCGAACGGACGCTGAAAAATGTCGTCATGAATAGTGAAAGTGCTTTTTGCTTGGCTTCTTGGAGAAGCCACCTTGAGGGCCTTTTTGGTATTTCCCCCCTTGGCTTCTTGGAGAAGCCACCCTTGGGCTTGGCCTATAAATAGGGGTGGAGGGGGCTGCCTAAAGGATCATCCCTTCTCACATACAAGTGCCATGCATGATCTGGCTTCTCTCTCCCTCCCAGCGAAATAGTTTCGTAGAGCCGAAAGGCTGTCTGGGTTCCGGTGGGAACTAGTTCTGGACGGCGAAGCCCTGCCGGATAGATGACACCGTATGTGTGCAACTCTGTAGAGAGATCGTAGTTTCGGTCTTAGTTCGTGAGTGCCTCCCGAAGGGCTGTCCGTGTGACCGTCCGAGTTTCGAAGGTCCTCCCGAAGGGCTGTCCGAGTGACCGTTCGAGTTTCGAAGGTCCTCCCGAAGGGCTGTCCGCGACACCGTCCGGGGGGCTGTTCGACCGCCTCCCGGAGGGCTGTCTGAGAAGCAGATGAGGGTATACATCCTCGCGGTTGGGAGGTTGTAAATCCTAGCTGCGGGGATCTGCACCGCCGATCGTCATCGACTCTACTTCCCGCTGCGCTACGAGTCGGTAACGAAAAAGATCAAACCTTGTATGCAGTCTCCATAGTGGTCCTGGGCTGGTGCGTAGGTCGGAATTTTTTGTTTTCTGCTGCGTTCCCCTACAGTGGCATCATGAGCCGTGCTATGCGTAGATGCAGGTTGCGATCTAGAATACATAGAGATGTATGGGTATTGCATAATATAATTTGGAGTGGATGAGATCTATTGCTGAAAATTATTTATGCGGGTGACAGATGAAATCTGTTACCCGATGTTCTTGTTGCTTCCCTAGAATTTGCGTTTGCTCAATCTCGAGACAGCATGGTGGAATTTGACAAAGTTCTGGCAATCCGTGATCCTGATTGATCATGGAAGTGCTATCAGTTCTTTGGGTTCTCCCGTAGTCAAAAGAAAGATGAAATTCGCAGATGAAAGGGCATTGCAGATATGATCTGCACGGGGGTCATGCGTATGACGAAGTTTAGTATGGGGCTCGGGATTTAATTATCCCGTGTTTCATACACCCCGAGATGTTAATCTAGCAACCTGAATAATCATACTTGATGATAAAATGTTGGTAGCTGCGGTTTAAGTCAAAACCTTAGAAGCCACGTAAAATAAATTTTGCATAAACCGATTAGAGGCGTCTAACTTGGTTTTGCAGGATGTGCATGTGATGTGGTATAGCAGTGCTCATACTAATTCGATTATGTATGAGATGACTATATGATGTAATTTGATTAACATGACCTGCGTGTCATGATTCGGCATGATGGCTGGAGCCATATGATTGCACTTTAATGACCTGCGTGTCAACCTTGTTGTAATGCATTATTTTGTTAGCTATAGAGATAGCAATATTATCTGGTGCATCGACAAGGTGGTGGCAATCTTCGCGAAGGTGAACACCGACGCGAATGCCGAAGACGAAGAAATGAAATACTTCTCCGTCAGAAAGGGCTATACCATATCATGCTATTATGAATTGCCTGAGATGTTTATCCCTTATGATGCACCCTTCTTGATTGCGCGGTAGTCGCTTTTATTAGGGTGATCTCTCACTTAAAATATCAAGTAGTTAGTGTTCTCCCAAGTGTAGCACCGTCACGGCACCTATCTTTTCGGGGTGCGCCATGGATGCATGGGTACGAACGATTAGAGAAGTGTGAGGCGGGTGAGGTCAGACCTCGCAGCAAGATCACTTGGTTGTCTTGACGTTCATGGCAGGATCGTCCTGAGCTCGGAACACACGCATCGAAAGATGAGCAAGAGTCACATAGAGATGTGATCGGCAAGTTGGCCTACCGATTAAAATTCCCGTTATGAGATGATGATTCTATGGCGATGAATTGAAGTCTGGATCTTGTATCACTCAAAATTAATTGTGAGAGATATTGATTTGAGTGGGAGCGCACTGTTGAATTAACATGTTTAATTCTCAGTGCAATTAATTATGAACACTGTCTAAGTGTTTCTTGCATAATAGTTGTAGAATAATGGCTCGCATTTCCACCTTCCCTATTAAAATTGAATAGCTGTTAAATATCTGGTTAAAACTTTACGATTGGTAACGTAATATGAGGATTGTCCTCAAAAGTGCCGAGAAGGACTTTGTCCTATCGCATGCTTTCCGTATCCTCCCGCTAATGCTATGGATCATGTGACTCTCGTCCTTCGATCCAAAAGCTAGAATTCTGTTACGGTCAAGTGGAATATGTTTGCTTCCATGAAACCCAAACTTCGAAAGTTGGGATAGTTATATGATATTCATGGAACTGAAAATTATTTTCAGATACAAACAAAGCAATGTTTGTTTGCAAGTATTAGTAAAAGTGTTTACTATGCATTTGACTGTTGGGAAAGGGATCCAGAAGAACGCCTGTCATATAATGAAAGGTGAATAAAACAACAACTTAAAGAGAAAGGAAGTGTCCAAAGGGTGTTAGTATGACTTACACGCCTAGGAAGTCCGGGGCTAATGCCACTCTTAAGTTGGGTGCTTCTTCTGAGAGTAGGAGAAATACTAAAAGTTAAACTGTTAGAAGTATAAAGGCAAAAGGAAAGAAGACTGGAATATCCAGCTCATGTATGAATGTCATACAAGTTTTTGATGTATAGAAGGCTGGTCAAAGATATAGTTCTTGCGAATTATGGTTAAACATGTTAATCACTAATTCTTGGGTATTGTGAGTTCATCACAAAATGCCCGCTCGATTGCATTCTGTTGCAACTCGATGTAAGAACTACTATGGCCTGAAAGACTAGCTAGAAATGAGGTTAAGGTATACACAGGGAACATAGTAAATGTTACTATACCTTCCATCGGTGTATTGCCGTCTGTATTTATTTTCATAATTCATTTAGAGTTTTACAAACTCTATCCCATTGCATAAGGTATCTTGCAAGAAGGTTGTTCATAAGAGAACTTTTTATGTTCGATGTTATGAATAACACAAGGGCCATACTTTCATTATGAATGAGATGTATGTTATGAATATTGATAATAATACAATACCTCTGGGTTTACTTTCATAATTCATTTTAGAGTTTCATACACTCTAGCCCATTGCACAATGTTTGTTGCAAAAGAGTTGTTCATAAAAACAACAATTGTTGTTAAGTATTATGAATAACATGAAGGGCCATGCTTCCATCCAAGATGGCATGTATGTTATGAATATTGATGGTAATATGATACATCCATAACACTGACGCTAAATGTCGCAAGACTAAAAGAATACCACACAAGTGTGGCACTACATTTGGTCACATTGGAGAAACCCGCATGGAAAATTCCATTATGATGGATTTTGAAGTCTTTTTGATTTTGAATCATCTGACACTTGCAACTTTCCTCCGAAAAGTGAAGTGACTAAAATACCGTTCACAGGCCATAAGGAACGAACAACAAACTTATTAGTGATCATACATTTGATGTGTGTAGTCCGATAAGTGTTGTTAGTGGTGGATTTATTTATCTTCAGAAATGACTCAAGTAGATATATGGATATTTACTTGATGAGACGTAAGTCTGGATCTTTTGAAATCATTCGAAAGGTTCTCAAAAATGAAGTAGAAGTTATTGTAACAAGAAAATTATGTTTCTGCAATTTGATTGCACAAAGGAATATTTGAGTTACATGTTTAGCGAATGTCTGATGAGTTGTGAAAGGGGTTTCATAACTTGCACCTCCCGGAACACCACTGCAAGTGGAAAGTCTGTGGAGATGTAATCAAACCATTTATGACATGGTAAGGTCAAAGATGACATAAATAAATTTGCCATTATCCCTTTTAAAGTGATGCTTTAGAGACTGCGGCTTTTACACTGAAAAGAGCTACATCGGGTCTGTTGAAATGAAGCCATGGTATGGTACGCCCAACCATGTTATATCTTTTCTTAACATTTGGAATATGGGGCTTGTGTAAAAGGTTACAAACCTATTCCAAATCAGACAAGTGCTACTTTGTAGGTTATACCAAAATGTTGGGTATTCCTCCCTCACTATACCGAGGCAAATAGTTTTGCCGCGAAACGGTGTGCTTTTAAAGAGAATGGTTCTTTCAAAAAGGTGAGTGGGAGAATAGTGCAACTCGACGAGATAAACAGTATCTACGTCATCAGATCAAAGGAAAGAGACCTTGGAAGTAATTCCAGAGTTTCCTACTGCGACTGATACGGAAGTCTCTACAATAAAATGTATGAACTTCGGTCGAACTTGCAGCTGAACCACGTAGGCAAGGCTCGTGCAAACCTCTCAGGTGCGCAAACGAGATATTGTTGTTAGACAACATTATACCTACGATACACAAGGAAGCGTTGATGGGCCCTGACTCCGGAATTGGCTAAATGCCAATACAACCCGAGTTAGTTTCCATATAAGTGATTCAAGATTAAACCTTGATACACCTTTCGGAAGACTTAGAGTCTAACGAATATTTATGGAACTTAAAACTGATACGGATAAAAATGTTTATCCATAAAGCTCGACTTGTTGAAATAACAAGTTCAAGAGTTGACTACGATGAGGTTGTTTTCATCGTAGCGATGCTTAAAGTCGGTTCGGGTTGAACTAGCAATTAATACATATTTCAATCATGAGATATGAAACATGGATGATAAAAGGATTTCCATCTGATGGAAATGAAAGCTAGGACTTGTATATGATACAGTCCAAAGTAATTTGTCGATCCAGAGGATGCTAGTAGGTATGCAAACTTCAGAGTTCCAGCAATGGACAGAAGAGAGCAAAATGGAGTTGGAATCTTCGTGTTTTGATGAAATGGTCAAAGGGGTTTTGACTTCATCAATGGGTAACGAAGATGCTTGTAATTCAAGAAAGTAAGTGGGAGCGTAATAATATTTCTAAAAACCTTATGTGCTTGGCACATTGGTAATTGGAAATAAATTTCTTGACACGAATTAGGACTTCATTTGAAAATAGTTTTTCGATGAAGTGCTTAGGCTAAATAGCCTCAATATTAGGCATGATGATCTATGGAGATAGATTTACCTAATGGGGCTAAGCAATGAATACATATTGACAAGATGCTAAAACCTTTTAGCATTTAAAACGCCAAGGAGTGATTCTTGCCAAAGTCACATGGAAAGAGTTTTTGCAAGACTCGGTGTCCCAAAACACTGATGAGTAAAATACATGATGCAGATTCCACACACTTTTGTGTTTGGATTAATCATGTATTCCATGGTATGTAAAACAACCAGATATGTCCGATACTCCCAAGGTGTTGCGAGTATGGATACCAAAGTGATCAAATTACTGATCATGGGACAACAGTGAAAGATGTCACAGAGTACTAGAGTAAGTACTGATGACATGGTTTTCTCGCAAGCAGAGATCATGAAGAGTTCGTTGTAAAATGTTACATCGATACAGTCTTCATCTTTTCTCCATGCGATTTTCGATTTAAATTAAGGGTTTTGTGTAACACACAATGTGGTGGCACAGTTAGTTGGAATTTGTTCAAACTAGTTACTGTGGCGAATTCTATAACAAGGGCTAAGTATGTTGACGCTTTAGAAGCGACAAAGAAGATGTTGAATCATATAGTTCATTCATGAACTTAGTATAGTTCCAAGATGGCTTTTGACAATGGGACACTACTGCAGGTAGTTGCTCCATAACTCAGTCTGAGGAATCCAGGTTCGACCTGTGATTCACATACATACAAAGCCAAGTCCACACAAAATATGAATTTTGTGAAAACGTGAAAATGCGAGGACATGCAAAGATACACACGAAACTGAAGTCGTCAGATCCGTTGGACATCAGGCTATACCACAAGCGAAGCATATTTACACCGGTGTGCCACAGGTGTGAAGTGCATTAGCATAAGCTAGATTATTGTCTCTAGTGCAAGTGGGAGTCTGTAGGAGATATGCCCTAGAGGCAATAATAAATGTTATTGATTATCTCCCTGTTCATAATTATGTTTATGTTCCATGCTATAACTGCTGTGGTTCCCGAGCCCGTATATCCATAAAGGCTCTGGGGAGAACCCATATGCACGTGTGGAATAATAAACAGTAAAATGTATTCCTAGTCGTGCCTCTAAGACTAGCTCAAGTGTTGCATGATGATTATGTTTTCCCAATCATGGGCATGTCTATGCCAAGCAACTTTGAGGGCACAATGTCAGGAAGGACATTTGTGTTGAATCGACCCGAATTGATGTTATGCTATGAGATACATTCGTCACAAGTTAATGGTTTATAACACAGAGATAGTTAATGTTTGCATAATTCCTTAGACCATGAGAGTATCGAGTTTCTTCATGCTTGCTTCATGAACTTTGGGGTTTGTTAAACGTCATCCGTAACTGGATGGCTATTACGGCGGCTTACGGGTTCATGGGAAAGTATGTTAAGTAACTTGATAGCTCGAGATTGGGATTTGCTCCTCCGACGATGGAGAGATATACTCGGGCCCTCTCGGTGTTACGGTGTCCATCATCGTCTGGCCAGACACTTTGTGATTTGATCACGGGGATGCCGGAACACGAAACGAGAAAAGAGAACAAAACCGGTAACGAGGTAACTTGCATAGTGGACAAAGTGTTGGCCCACGGGGATGCAATAAATCTCACCTCAGGTGTTTGTGATATATCGTGAAGCAACAGGAATAGCTCACCTCAACTGGAGGTTCACTCGAATATTCATTCGTGTGGGTATAGGGGTCAATATGGGTGTCCACGGCTCCGATGTTGATCATTGATCGGAAGGGGTTCCAGGTCATGTCTATACTTCACCGAACCTATAGGGTCACACGCTTAAGGGTCATCTATCTGCTGAATACTAGACAGGGAGTCTGAGAGAAAATCACCGAAAAAGTTTCGGACACCGAAAAGTTTCGGACAGCGGAATCGTACCGCAGAGAGAGGTCACCGGATGAGTTTCGGTGAAACCGAAAAAGTTGTTTCGGGGTATGCCATTAAGTCAAAATGGTTTCGGCACATGCCTGATAATTCTTGGAGGGTGCCAGAATCATTCTGGAAACTTTTTGGAATTTTCAGAAATAAAAACCGAAAATGTTTCGGAGCTGCCGGTACCGCTTTGGCTGTTTTTCGCAGATGAAATTCACTAATCTGAAATTGTTTCAGAACGAATCCAAAATCATTTTAGTGGGTACTGGAATTATTCTAAGACCCACAGAAATATTTTCGGATTTAGTGGACGCGAAAAATTGTCTTCATGAATAGTGAAAACGCATTCTTGTTTGCTTTTCGCAGATGAAAATCACTAAACCGAAATTGTTTCGGAACGCGTTGAAAATTATTTTAGTGGGTACTGGAAATGTTCTGAGCCCACATAAATATTTTCAGTTCGAACGGACGCTGAAAAATGTCGTCATGAATAGTGAAAGTGCTTTTTGCTTGGCTTCTTGGAGAAGCCACCTTGAGGGCCTTTTTGGTATTTCCCCCCTTGGCTTCTTGGAGAAGCCACCCTTGGGCTTGGCCTATAAATAGGGGTGGAGGGGGCTGCCTAAAGGATCATCCCTTCTCACATACAAGTGCCATGCATGATCTGGCTTCTCTCTCCCTCCCAGCGAAATAGTTTCGTAGAGCCGAAAGGCTGTCTGGGTTCCGGTGGGAACTAGTTCTGGACGGCGAAGCCCTGCCGGATAGATGACACCGTATGTGTGCAACTCTGTAGAGAGATCGTAGTTTCGGTCTTAGTTCGTGAGTGCCTCCCGAAGGGCTGTCCGTGTGACCGTCCGAGTTTCGAAGGTCCTCCCGAAGGGCTGTCCGAGTGACCGTTCGAGTTTCGAAGGTCCTCCCGAAGGGCTGTCCGCGACACCGTCCGGGGGGCTGTTCGACCGCCTCCCGGAGGGCTGTCTGAGAAGCAGATGAGGGTATACATCCTCGCGGTTGCGAGGTTGTAAATCCTAGCTGGGGGGATCTGCACCGCCGATCGTCATCGACTCTACTTGCCGCTGCGCTACGAGTCGGTAACGAAAAAGATCAAACCTTGTATGCAGTCTCCATAGTGGTCCTGGGCTGGTGCGTAGGTCGGAAATTTTTTGTTTTCTGTTGCGTTCCCCTACACTTCCTAGTGTCATGGAAATCAAATGTCTAGCGATGCTGGTTCATCGTGTATAAGGAATAATGACCATCCTTGGAGCGTGGCATCATAATCTGTTCACATCAAAAAAATGAAATGAAAAGTTATTTCGACACGTAGCACTAGGACCACTGTTACAAAAAATAACTATAAAAAGAAATGCAACAAACCAGAAAAATAAATGACAGGAAACAATGAACTTACCAGTTTTGCGTCCAACAGGTTTACGTCGTCACTCACAAGAACCTTGAACTGGTTAACTACATCTTGTAAAACAAACGTGCTATGCACTACTGGCAACACAGGGTTGACTTCATCATCTTTCGTCACAAAGGTTTCCATCTGAAGAACATACTGCAAAGAAAAAAGAACAAAAAAAGGGAATGAAAAAAGGAATAAACAATGCATTCAGGCATGGACATAAAAAACCAGTACAATAGAAAAAATGACAGCACACGTTTACCGTGATAAATAAGGGTGAAAGTAGCACACGTTCACCAAAATGATAAAACTAAACCCATTTCAGGGTCTTGCTTCCAGTACTTGATGACAAAATCCATGAGATACGAATCCATTAAAGCTCCTTTGCCAAATGTATTATATATATAGTCAACAGTGCAAGTATCAAGATCACCAAAAGGACTATGCACCATAAAGAACGCATTCCTGCAGTAAACATACAGATATGGGATCCATAAAAATAAAATTAAAAACAAAACACACAAAAAGGATTAAGCGCACACACATAAAACTTACTCGCGGTATTTGGTTACAAAATCTTTGCTCAGAACAAGATCCTTTATTTTCCTCGCCTCATCAATATATTTGAACCTCGGAGGCTTCAATTTCTCTATAGAGCATCTCAACTTAAAATCCCTCTCACCTGCCCTCTTGTTCGAAAATATTTCAACGTCATCCTCAGGAGGGCGATTAATTGTTGCACTCCTAGCCCTAGTGGCGCGAGGACACGGCGTAACAAAATCATCATCATCAACATCAAATACATCGCGTGGAGAGCTAGGTCGAGAAACACTTCCACCATCAGGTCCAGACGCCACAACCGTGTTCAAACCATCTCCAGCCAAAGAACCAGAATTATCTAGAGAGATTTCAATGACACAATCCTCCATAACCACCTCAGAACCCTGGGACTCGAACAGTGACGTACAGCCTTCATGAAGCCCACCATCAAAACCTAAAACCGTGTAGAAAAAACATGGAAACACTCAGCACAAAATACAAAACCTAAAAACATGTAATACATCTCATTAAAATAAAAAATGCAGTTCACTAAAGAATAGAATGCAACACAATTTTCTACAACAATGCAGTCCACTTGTCTACAGCAATGCAAAACAAAATATGTACACAACAATGCAGCCCACTTGTATACAACAATGCAGCCCACTTATGAAGAACAATGTAGCTCACTTGCCCAAAAAATAAAATTCATCTCACTAACACAACAACAAAAAATATACACATCAATTCTAAATCACGAACTTAACTAAACAAACTAGTTAAAAAAGCCCATAAGAGCCAGAAGCAAGCAATACACACAAAAAATAAAGGAAGGATAAAGAAGTTCACTAAAACAACCTTTATCTGCGAAAATTAAAAGTGATGTTAAATCAAGGGAACACTTTCTTGATGTGAGCCAACTATACAGCATGGCCTTTCTGATGTAGCCAATGTGCTCCACCCCAAACTGAGCAACTCGAACACCATCCCATGTCTGCAAGAATTGAAACATATAGAATCCACAATCATGCCTGCAATAAAAGAATAAAAAACATCAGTTTCACAAAAAGAAATAAAAAAACTTGAGCAATATGGAGAACAGGGGTTGTACGGAACACACCCATTTGGCTGTATTGGGACAATGACATGTTTCAACACAAATCCATCAAGTGTAGGAGGATTTAGCGGCTCATCAGAACTTGAGCTTCCTTCTTTCCATGCACGCTTGATATTTTTAACCATCCTCCTAAAAACCCTGATCGCATCAGCGCTGCCAGGTTTATTGAGCGAGTCAAGAAATTCAAACCGCCTTTCTTTCACATTTAACACAACTACACAATAATGACCAACGCCATCCCTCATATTTGGCGGATCAAAAGTTGCAAAAAGGACCTATTCAAAGCACGAATAAATAAATAGAATTATTATAAGAAGAAGAAACAGAACACTATAAAAAGAAACACGCAAAATATAGTATTCGACACATAAAAACGTTACTCACCATATCCTTTTTATCAACACGCACCTCGGCTTTTGAAGAGAATATCATTTTAACACTCCTGCCTACAGTACCACCATTCCAAATATTTGCCTACCAATACAAAACCAAAAATCAAATAGTGCTCAAGAAAACATGTCGTCCCACGAAATCAGAAAAGAAAATCAAAAAAAAATATGCATTCTTACACAAATATGGTAGGGGACAACCATTGTCGGAGATCCCTTAAACTTATCTACCAACAAAGAAACCCCAAGATCTACAAGTCTCGTAGTGAGCATCCCTTTATCCCAAAATGATTGACCAACTTCGCCAATGGTAATATCACCCATCTCAGTTTTAAAAGCAATCATGTCCCTGAATTTTTCATGAAAAACTGAAACATAAGATACTAAAAAAAAATAACAACAAAGAAAAAGGGCTAAAAACCAAAATTAGAAAATACATATGAACAAAACAATTTCTAAAAAACCATACTTCTTCTTCTTGTCCATCCGAACCCTCGTAACAGAAGCGCACAACTCATTGTATCTTTTAAGGAGAGCTGGATCAATGCTCGACGGTGTCACAACAGGAAGTTCGTCATCTGTAATAAAAAAAATGAAGTTCACTTATCCAAATAATGAAGTTCAAATATTAAGCCAAGGAAATTCTGCTAGCTATTTTGAAAATCATAAACAAAAGATCAAGTTTCACTTATCATTAAACATCTAATACAGATACCATAGTAATTAAACAAAATGAAATGAGAAAAACTTCAACTATACTGTTCAAAACAAAACTCTTGCCTTCAGTGTCAGAGTCTTCATGCTGTTGTTCTTCAGAGCTGACCAATACATTTTCTTGGATAGGTTGCAACGAATCCAACACAACATCATTGGACTGTCCATCTGCAGCAACATCAGCATTATCTGGATTTACAACAGTCTGGTCAACCGCAACGTCCTTAGATACTTCGGCTACATGAGGCTACACTCTCGATACTTCAGGAACATCATTGGCCGCCAGACAAACACGGGAAGCAATAACACTAACAGTAGGGACGACATTCTCCAGCGGCTTTTCAATGCCAAATTCAGAATCTTCATGCCGGCTGGGGGAAATAGCATCATGGGATTCTTGAGCTACAGAAGGGTCTACACGGTCGACCGCAACCGATGCAGAAGCACCAACACTGCCACCACCATCAACAGCACAACCGCCCTGATTCAGATCAACGTGAACTTCCACGTTTTCTTCTCTAGGCTGTGGAAAGATTAAAAAAGACACAATAACACAAAAATGAGCATGGGGATAATTAACACAACAAACAACTGCAACCCACGTGTATCAAAACAACTACAACTTCAACACACATATACGTAAAAAAAGAACTGCAGTTCACTTTGTCAAACGCTGAAGTTCAGTTATGTTAAATACTGAAGCTTACTTATGTAAAACATTATGGACCACGCATGCGAAAATGGAATGCAGTTAACTTCTGTCAAAGACTGAAGCTCACACATGTAAAACTATTGCAGCTAACATATGTAAATGAAAATGCATATGACTAAGCATAAACAGCATACATCAAGTTTATAACAACAACAAAAAATTAGATTACAACACACTAACAGAACAAGTAATACAACTATACCTTATCATCTACAACATCCGGAGGGGACGATGCATCAGCCAAGACCTCATCCTTCCCAGATCCATCGTAGGACTCTTTGTGCACATCACAAGCAGCAACACCAGTCTACGGGCATAGAACAAACCAAAAGCAAAAATAAGATGGTTACGACAAAAAAAGAAAAAATTTCAACTATGCACAAGCAGTACACACTTTACAACCGTGAAGTACACAAAAAATACAATAAAAATGGAAAGCAACAAATGCAAGTTTAAGAAGAGGGACACATGGCAGAACAGACATGGCAGAAGTACTTGTACCTGACCAATTCTATCGTCCCTGGTTCCATGGACACCAGCAGATTCCACTCCAGCCTATCACGAAGAACAAAAATAGTGAGGAGCAGTCCACATAATACACAAAAGAGGTTCAAAGCAACAAAAAACCTAGGACATACATTATCAGCGCCAACACCAGCGTCCTGACGGTTCATTTCATTCAAAATATGCCCAGCATCCTTCTCATACCGACCGCATTTTTCCTCCTGTGTATGACTCAATTGAGCATAGGAAGACCGAACATTCGTCACTGCAATCTTCAGGCTTTCAATCACGCCACAATCAAAATTGTGAGCAGCAACAATATCTTCATCTCGTGGGCCATGGCCAACATGGAAAAAATGAGCAACTGTCGTCAACCTGTCACCAGAGGTTGGCAAATCTTTAGTCAACTTCAAAACCTTCACAAGAAGCTTATCAATCTCCTCGTGTTTTTTGCCGCCAACAAATGTCTGTTTAGAAGAACTTCTATTATCAAACATCTGTCGAGCCATGAAACCACTAGTACGCGGCACCTCATCATCACAGGCAGGAAGCTGGCTACATATAGGCTCTCAAAACCTAGCATGAGTCCTAGGTCCCGCATCAGAGCTGCCGCGTACAACTGCAACAGGACGGTTGTACACAATATCACCTGACGCCTTCGACTGCAGAAAAAAAAAGACAAGAGGCAAAGACAAGTACACATGTGAGTACTAGAAAAGTTCAGATTTATAATGGCTGCACCTTTTAAAAAATACTGATATTAAAAACTCAGATGCACTAACCGGCGGCTTCCCAAATTTGTAAGTTTCCAAGTAAATCTTTCCCGTCACAAGCACATCCTCATTGTATAACTTCATCAGGTCCTTGGTCGTCAGGTATGACGCACGTGGCGTCAACGTGTGCATGACTGAAAATTTGTGAAGCTTCAAGCAGTCAAGATACATAATCAGGGGGACAATGGCACAACCCTCTGCACAATTCTGCTTGCTGCCTTCTGTTTGCCACCTCACCACAGCTGCCTGCAACTCATCAACAACAAGCTGGCAAAAGTCCATAGCCGCATAATCCATGTTCTCTACCATTGCAGCAACTCTACCCAAATGAACTGCAGGCCCGGGGCACAGCAAATTCTGGTAGAGTATCAGGAAGAACACCTTAACAGCAAGGTCAACAGTCACATGATCATCTTCCTCCACCAACGCCTTCAACTTCTCAAGCAAGTCCTTGACACCTATACTTTTTGAACGGTCAAAGCCAAGCTCATCCTTGAGGGCACTCAACGAGTCATCATGGCCACTGGCAGCAGGCATGGGTGCAGTGTGCCGTCCCATGGGTAAATCAAAAATGTGATGAACTGCATCACGATTGATTCGAAGAACCCTGCCATTCCCAAAGTCCATTATCATGGTGGCAGGGTCAATCACTCCCATCAGATAGCACATAAGAATGCGCGACACATTTTTCTTTACTGTCAGTTCAAAGACAACACCAAATCCAGCATCCCGAACACGACTATAGTGTGCCTCTTTCAACAAGGCAGCAGCCTTGCAAACAGTGGGAAGCGACAAACGTACGGTCTTGTTAAATCGAGAATCATCTCCCTCAGCATCATCTTGAGCTGCATTGCTCTTACTAGACTTCTTCCTCTGTGTAAAGGGAAATGCAATCCACATTAGAAGACTAGCCATAAAAAAAAAGAAGCAGGGAAAACACATTAGAACACAGGCCCAACAAACAAAATAAAGGCCACTGATTTTTTTTAAACCCACATACCATACACAAAACACAGGCCAAACCACGCGTTCCGCAGTTCGTCTTGATATGACAATGCAGTTCGCTATTTTCAGGTAAGCAGCCCTTTTGCTACTCAAATGCATTCGAAGACACTAAATCAGAACCAATCCACCACCTAACACCAACCACAAACATTTATTACTTCTATTGCTCAATTGGTTGCATAAAAACGTATCCATTCGTGCTCCAGACTAACACAACTCCTCCCCCCGTTCTCTTTTTCTTCAAATGGTAGATCTAGGGTTCATCCCATCTCCAGCTCTTCGTTGGAATTCCACTGAACCAGCCATGGACTGTAAGTGCGGGTGTTTGGCAAAGATGGCGCCTGTAGCGGACACATGGGTGTACGCAGAAGGTCTGGAGCTCACCAACGCCGAGTGGCGCAGCATGCTCGGGTGCCTGATGATACCCAACAGGGGGTTTCGGCCGCCATTTCTTCATCGCCTCACAACCGCAGATCTACAGGAAAGTTGGGTATGTTTTTCCCCTCACAATTCTGGACATAATCTAGCCTGCAAATCCACATCTGAATATATAGTTCAATCCATTTGTTCGGTAGTGTCAACAAAAATACAAAACATAATTTGTATTGTTGTTCAGATTTGTTAGCTATTAAGAATAGATGCTTCCACCTATTTTTCTTTGGTACCACACCAGGTATTGACAATAGTTACATCAGAACCCCAACACACGAAAAAAAGGGTCAGCAGATCAGCAATGCAGTTCTGTTGACATGCTGGCGAACTACACTGTAACTGACCTTGGAGTACAAGCATGTTGTAGTATAATATATATCCTAGTAAAACTAGAGGTCAATTCCGTATATAAGTTTCTTCATACATTGCAACTACTTTAGAAAATAGCAGTCATATATGTGTAAGTATTTAAGTCAACATGAACACATCATCCTAAGTATAAAGAAAAACATTCGCTGTTTACTTATAAAATTCTTTTAACACCCATTCCAATATGCAGAAACTGCCATCCACAATAAAATTTCATGCTCCGAGTTCAGGGAAGGTTACTTTGGAGACAGAACACAAGAATGGGTATGCAGACATGCAAGCCGACTACCACATCGACTCTGAAGACTACATCAACATAACTACTACTTGGAAAGATTTTGTCTCCCAGAATGGCTTTGACGTGGGAGAAGTGGCCATGGTGTTTTTCTACAAAGCAAAAGACTCCCTCAAGTTTACAATATTTGCACTCTAGTCTGTCTAATATGAAACAAACAATATTTCTAATGCTTTGATTATGTTGTATGCTTTTAAAATTATGTCCATCAGACACTTTGAACGATGCCTATTTTAAAGTATGCAACCTCAACTGCATCATTTTATCATCCTTTTTAGACAAGCACATAGTGTGGTCCTAATAATAAAAAAAGCAGTCCTCTGAACAGTAACAAGGAAATGTGAATGGTCGAAACTTTGCAATTAACATATGATGTTCAAAAACAATTCTCACAGTATGCAGTTCAAAATAATTCTTATAATAACTATTCAGCTAACATAAGCATATAATGGACCATCCATTCTAATAGCACAATAGAACATTAACCACACTGCTAATGCAGTACGGAAATGCATATTACAAAGTCCTATAGAACACAGAATTCAGTTTAAGAAAACAGAAATCTCATAAACTGCAATAACCACTATAAAGTAGCTACAACGAAGTACACTACTAACGAAAATGCAGTGCACAACAACATATGCCACAACTACAACAAATAAAATTAAAAACAGTTGAACGGCAGACATGTGGTAGAATATCGAAAAATACTTCCGAAACAAGATTACATGGAAAATACTACTAAAAATTGTCCAACCACTAAACTATCGAAAAAATACTACTGCAAAAAATTACATGGAAGACACAGCAACTGGACGATAAGCATCAGCTCTCGTTTAAAAATTGCAATTACAAAATTACAATTATACGTGCAATACAATGAATTCAAACCTATAGCAACACTAATTACAATATTGAAACACGCATGGACGCGCAAAAATCCAAAAAATCGTCAAGAACAGAGGAGCGGACGAAGCTCTCCCGCCTACACAATCAAAATAACAGGAATTGAAAAAAACTCCTAAGAATTAACAAATTATAGAGTGAACGGACCGATTAAAACGAACGCAATCAAACAATTCCTACTAAAAAACAACATGCGAGCACAAAAAAATCGCATCTGAAGCGAACACGGACGAACAGAGAAAGCTCGTCCGCCAAATCCCTCGATTTGCAAGCACTCTAGTAGATTTTCCTGTAAATTAGAAAGAATAAAAGTAAAACGAGATACAGAGACAAACTAAATCACCCCGCCACACCCGATTCCACACAGAATACACGGGCGGACCGCCAGAAAATGAAGCAGTTCTCCCGTGTAGCATAGCAGTGCGCGACGTAAAGAAGATGCAGTTTGCTTCTGTTGACCATGCAGTGCCGAAGTGTTATCAGAATAACTATTCTGATAATATTATCAGAATAGACCAGCTATATATATATATTAGGATCTTTCCAATACAATGTGCTTGCCAAAGGATAAAATGTAAAAAGGAAAGGTGAGGATCACCATGACTCTTGCATAAGGGTAGAAGATAAAAGTAAAAGGTAGGCCCTTCGCAGAGGGAAGCAGAGGTTGTCATGTGCTTTTATGGTTGGATGCACAAAATCTTAATGCGAAAGAACGTCACTTTATATTGCCACTTGTGATATGGACCTTTATTATGCAGTCCATCGCTTTTATTTCTTCCACATCACAAGATCGTATAAAGCTTATTTTCTCCACACTAATAAGTCATACATATTTAGAGAGCAATTTTTATTGCATGCAACGATGACAACTTACTTGAAGGATCTTACTCAATACATAGGTAGGTATGGTGGACTCTCATGGCAAAACTGGGTTTAAGGGTATTTGGAAGCACAAGTAGTATCTCTACTTGGTGCAAATAATTGGCTAGCGTGAGGGAGAAAGGCAAGCTCAACATGTTGGATGATCCATGACAATATACTTTATTTCAGATGTAAGAAAACATAACCCATTACGTTGTCTTCCTTGTCCAACGTCAACTCTTTAGCATGTCATATTTTAATGAGTGCTCACAATCATAAAAGATGTCCAAGATAGTATATTTATATGTGAAACCTCTCTTCCTTTATTACTTCCTGTTAATTGCAACTACGACCAAAACTATGTTTGTGAACTCTCAACAACTTTTTGAAGGAAATATGCCCTAGAGGCAATAATAAAGTTATTATTTATATCCTTATATCATGATAAATGTTTATTATTCATGCTAGAATTGTATTAACCGGAAACATGATACATGTGTGAATACATAGACAAACAGAGTGTCACTAGTATGCCTCTACTTGACTAGCTCGTTGATCAAAGATGGTTATGTTTCCTAGCCATTGACATGAGTTGTCATTTGATTAACGGGATCACATCATTAGGAGAATGATGTGATTGACTTGACCCATTCCGTTAGCTTAGCACTCGATCGTTTAGTATGTTGCTATTGCTTTCTTCATGACTTATACATGTTCCTATGACTATGAGATTATGAAACTCCCGTTTACCTGAGGAACACTTTGTGTGCTACCAAACGTCGCAACGTAACTGGGTGATTATAAAGGTGCTCTACAGGTGTCTCCGAAGGTACTTGTTGGGTTGGCGTATTTCGAGATTAGGATTTGTCACTCCAATTGTCGGAGAGGTATCTCTGGGCCCACTCGGTAATGCACAGCACTATAAGCCTTGCAAGCATTGCAACTAATGAGTTAGTTGCCGGATGATGTATTACAGAACGAGTAAAGAGACTTGCCGATAACGAGATTGAACTAGGTATTGAGATACCGACGATCGAATCTCGGGCAAGTAACATACCGATGACAAAGGGAACAACGTATGTTGTTATGCGGTCTGACCGATAAAGATCTTCGTAGAATATGTAGGAGCCAATATGGGCATGCAGGTCCCGCTATTGGTTATTGACCAGAGAGATGTCTCGGTCATGTCTACATAGTTCTCGAACCCGTAGGGTCCGCACGCTTAACGTTCATTGACGATATAGTACTATGAGTTATGTATGTTGGTGACCGAATGTTGTTCGGAGTTTTGGATGAGATCACGGATATGACGAGAAACTCTGGAATGGTCCGGAAGTAAAGATTGATATGTGGATAGTATTGTTTGATCTCCGGAAAGGTTCCGGAATCCATCAGAAGGGGTTCCGGATGTTTCCCGAAATGTTTGGGCACGAGAACACTTTATCTGGGCCAAAGGGGAAAGCCCACGAGGTTTTTGGAAAGCGCAAAAGGAAGTTTTGCGGAGTCTAGGGGCCAGACGCCAGGGTCCCTGGCGTCTGGGTCCAGACGCCGGGAACCCTGGCGTCTGGCCCTGGAGTCCGAGAAGGACTCTTGCCTTTCGGGTGAAACCAACTTTGTGGAGGCTTTTACTCCAAGTTTCGACCCCAAGGCTCAACATATAAATAGAGGGGTAGGGCTAGCACCCAAGACACATCAAGAAACACCAAGCCGTTTGCCGGCAACCCCGTCTCCTCTAGTTTATCCTCCATCATAGTTTTCGTAGTGCTTAGGCGAAGCCCTGCGAAGATTGTTCTTCACCAACACCGTCACCACGCCGTCGTGCTACCGTAACTCATCTACTACTTCGCCCCTCTTGCTGGATCGAGAAGGCGAGGACGTCACCGAGCCGAACATGTGCAGAACTCGGAGGTGCCGTGCTTTCGGTACTTGGATCGGTCGGATCGTGAAGACGTACGACTACACCAACCGCGTTGATATAACGCTTCCGCTTACGGTCTACGAGGGTACGTAGACAACACTCTCCCCTCTCGTTGCTATGCATCACCATGATCTTGCGTGTGCGTAGGATTTTTTTTTGAAATTACTATGTTACCCAACAATTTTAATCATCATACTCTTTATATGTGAAGTCATTACTCTCCATAAGATCAATATGATCTCTGTATTTCTTTTTATTCTTTCTTTTTCTTTTATTCACTCAAGATCATAGCAAGATAATCAAGCCCTTGACCCAACACTAATCTTTATTATATAGCTCACATACTCGATTACATAGAGGGATCATAAAGCAAAACTCACAACTAGATCATACTAAAACTTTATTCTACTAGATCAAGATATTACCAAAAGGATCGAACTAAGAAAAACGGTAAAGATAGGAGTGTGATGGTGATACGATGCCGGGGCACCTCCCCCAAGCTTGGCAGTTCCCAAGGGGAGTGCCCATACCCATATGATTATATCTCATTTACTAGTGAAGAAGATGGTGGAGTTGTTGATGATGTGGGCTTGTCGTCCATATTCCAAGGCATAGGCTCACCATCATAGAAGGATGATCGAGTCTCTGAGATCCTCAGATCTGCAGCCAAAATCATCATCTTAAATCTATATTCATACTCACAGTTTTGGTTTTGCAGGTCATAGATTTGGGCTTGGAGGTGCTCAATCTTCTCGTGAAGCTTGAAGATAGTCTCCCCAATATTCTTGGCATCCAGCTTGTGGTTGTTGGTGAGCTCCGCGATCATCATGTGGTTGGTGTTGAGTCCGCGTTCCACCATCCCCTGGCACTTGAAAACTTGTTGCTCCATTGCTTCGAGCCTCGTCTCCACGCTTCCGGTCCTCCTTGGTCCCTCAACGTCGCGGATGTGCAGCAACCCATCACGCATCTCAATGGTTTGAGGGTGTTGCACCACCTCCGCGAGGTAGGGGTTGATAACCTTCTCGAAGAACTTGTCCTTGGGGGCGCTTGGAGACGTCATGGTGATCTAGATCTGTTAGAAAAACAGCTCGAAACAAAAACAAAGGATATTTGCGTGATACATGAGTCAAAATCTTCAAGAGATTATATAATGAATTTTTACCGACCAAAAGAAGTATCGTGCAAGAAAACGAAAACGGAGCCCGGGGGTAGGGCGCGCCTCCCACCCTCGTGGAAGCCTCATGTCCTTCCTGGGCTGCTTCTTATTTTCCTATTTTCTTAAATATTCCAAAACGGAGAAAAATTGCCATTAGAACTGTTTTGGAGTCGGTTTACTTACCGTACCACATACCTATTCCTTTTCGGACTCTGAAACATTCTGGAAAGTGTCCCTTATGTATTCCTCCGAGGTTACGGTTTCAATAATTTAAGTTTCAACATTTATCGGATTACCTGAGATATAATGTTTGATTCTTTGACCGTTCACCACCTTTGGATTTGTGCCTTCGAAGTGATTATTACGGCACCGGAACGATAGACCTCCTCGATAACGTAAGGACCTTCCCATTTAGAGAGAAGTTTTCCTGCAAAAAATCTTAAACAAGAGTTGAATAGCAATACATAATCACCCACATCAAACTCACGCTTTTGTATCCTTTTGTCATGCCATCTTTTCACTTTTTATTTAAACAGATTGGCATTCTCATAGGCTTGGGTTCTCCATTCATCAAGTGAGCTAATGTCAAATAGCCACTTCTCACCGGCAATTTTGAAATCGTAATTGAGCTCTTTAATAGCCCAATATGCCTTATGTTCTAATTCGAGAGGTAAGTGACATGCTTTTCCATAGACCATTTTATATGGAGACTTACCCATAGGATTTTTATATGCAGTTCTATAGGCCCATAGTACATCATCGAGTTTCTTGGACCAATTCTTTCTAGGTCTATTAACAGTCTTTTGCAAAATTAATTTAAGCTCTCTATTGCTCAATTCTACTTGACCACTAGACTGTGGGTGATAAGGAGATGCAATCTACGATTAACATCATACTTAGCAAGCATTTTATGAAAGGCACCATGAATAAAATGTGAACCACCATCAGCCATTAGATATCTAGGGACTCCAAACCTCGGAAAAATAACTTCTTTAAGCATCTTAATAGAGGTGTTATGATCAGCACTACTAGTTGGAATAGCCTCTACCCACTTAGTAACGTAATCCACAGCTACTAAAATATGTGTATAGCCATTAGAGGAAGGAAACGGTCCCATATAATCGAAGCCCCAAACATCAAATGGTTCAATAACAAGTGAATAATTCATAGGCATTTATTGGCGTTTACAAATATTACCAATTCTTTGACATTCATCACAAGATAAGACAAACTTATGGGCATCCTTGAAGAGAGTAGGCCAATAAAAACCAGATTGCAATACCTTATGTGCAGTTCTATCTCCAGCGTGGTGTCCTCCATAAGCCTCGGAGTGACATTTGCGTAGGATCTGTTCCTGTTCATACTCAGGTATACAACGTCTAATAACACCATCTACTCCTTTATAAAGATGTGGGTCATCCCAGAAGTAATGTCTCAAATCATAGAAAAACTTTTTATTTTGCTGGTATGTGAAGCTAGGTGGTATAAATTTAGCAACAATGTAATTAGCATAATCAGCATACCATGGAGCATTACGAGAAGCATTTATGACAGCTAATTGTTCATCTGGAAAGCTATCATCAATAGGTAGTGGGTCATCAAGAACATTCTCTAACCTAGACAAGTTGTCTGCAACGGGGTTCTCAGCTCCCTTTCTATCAATAATATGCAAATCAAATTCTTGTAGCAAGAGAACCCATCTAATAAGTCTAGGTTTAGCATCTCTATTTTCCATAAGATATTTAATAGCAGCATGATTAGTGTGAATAGTTACTTCGGAATCAACAATATAAGGTCCGAACTTATCACGAGCAAATACAACTGCTAAGAATTCTTTTTCAGTAGTAGCATAATTTCTCTGGGCATTGTCTAGAGTTTTACTAGCATATTGAATAATATTGAATTTCTTATCAACTCTTTGCCCTAGAACAACACCTACAGCATAATCACTAGCATCGCACATGATTTCAAAGGGTAAATTCCAATCATGTGGCTGAACGATAGGTGCAGAAATCAAAGCTTTTTCAAGTATTTCAAATGCTTCTACACAATCATCATCAAATACAAAAGGTATATCTTTTTGTAATAAATTAGTCAGGGGACGGGAAATTTTTGAGAAGTCCTTAATGAACCTCCTATAAAAACCGGCATGACCATGGAAACTTCTTATACCTTTGACGTCCTTAGGACACGGCATCTCTTCAATAGCATCAACCTTAGCTTTATCAACTTCAATACCTCTTTCAGAAATTTTATGCCCCAAGACAATGCCTTCATTGACCATAAAATGGCATTTCTCTCAATTCAAGACAATATTAGTTTCTTCACATCTCTGCAAAACTCGATCAAGGTTGCTCAAGCAATCATCAAAAGAAGATCCATAGACAGAGAAATCATCCATGAAAACCTCACAAATCTTTTCACCAAAGTCAGAGAATATAGCCATCATGCATCTTTGAAAGGTAGCAGGTGCATTACATAAACCAAAAGGCACACCTCTATAAGCAAAAGTACCGAAAGGGCGAGTAAAAGTGGTCTTTTCTTGATCCTCAGCCGACACAGGTATTTGTGAGAAACCAGAGTAACCATCTAGAAAGCAAAAATGTGTATGTTTGGATAAGCTTTCTAGCATTTGATCAATAAAGGGCAAAGGGTAATGATCCTTTTTAGTAGCTTTACTTAATTCTCATAGGCTTGGGTTCTCCATTCATCAAGTGAGCTAATGTCAAATAGCCTATTCTCACCGGCAAGTTTGAAATCGTAATTGAGCTCTTTAATAGCCCAATATGCCTTATGTTCTAATTCGAGAGGTAAGTGACATGCTTTTCCATAGACCATTTGTACGGAGACATACCCATAGGATTTTTATATGCAGTTCTATAGGCCCATAATGCATCATCGTGTTTCTTGGACCAATTCTTTCTAGATCTATTAACAGTCTTTTGCAAAATTAATTTAAGCTCTCTATTGCTAAATTCTACTTGACCACTAGACTGTGGGTGATAAGGAGATGCAATCTATGATTAACATCATACTTAGCAAGCATTTTATGAAAGGCACCATGAATAAAATGTGAACCACCATCAGTCGTTAGATATCTAGGGACTCCAAACCTCGAAAAAATAACTTCTTTAAGCATCTTAATAGAGGTGTTATGATCAGCACTACTAGTTGGAATAGCCTCTACCCACTTAGTAACGTAATCAACAGCAACTAAAATATGTGTATAGCCATTAGAGGAAGGAAAGGGTCCCATATAATCGAAGCCCCAAACATCAAATGGTTCAATAACAAGTGAATAATTCATAGGAATTTATTGACGTTTACTAATATTACCAATTGACATTGATCACAAGATAAGACAAACTTACGGGCATCCTTGAAGAGAGTAGGCCAATAAAAACCAGATTGCAATACCTTATGTGCAGTTCTATCTCCAGTGTGGTGTCCTTCATAAGCCTCGGAGTGACACTTGCGTAGGATATGTTCCTGTTCATACTCAGGTATACAATGTCTAATAACACCATCTACTCCTTCTCTATAAAGATGTGGGTCATCCCATAAGTATGTCTCAAATCATGGAAAAACGTTTTCTTTTGCTGGTATGTGAAGCTAGGTGGTATAAATTTAGCAACAATGTAATTAGCATAATCAGCATACCATGGAGCATTACGAGAAGCATTTATGATAGCTAATTGTTCATCTGGAAAGCTATCATCAATAGGTAGTGGGTCATCAAGAACATTCTCTAACCTAGACAAGTTGTCTACAACAGGGTTCTCAGCTCCCTTTCTATCAATAATATGCAAATCAAATTCTTGTAGCAAGAGAACCCATCTAATAAGTCTAGGTTTAGCATCTTTATTTTCCATCAGATATTTAATAGCAGCATGATTAGTGTGAATAGTTACTTTGGAATCAACAATATAAGGTGTGAACTTATCACGAGCAAATACAACTGCTAAGAATTCTTTTTCAGTAGTAGCATAATTTCTCTGGGCGTTGTCTAGAGTTTTACTAGCATATTGAATAACATTTAATTTCTTATCAACTCTTTGCCCTTGGACAGCACCTACAGCATAATCACTAGCATCGCACATGATTTCAAAGGGTAAATTCCAATCAGGTGGCTGAACGATAGGTGCAGAAATCAAAGCTTTCTCAAGTATTTCAAATGCTTCTACGCAATCATTATCAAAGACAAAAGGTATATCTTTTTGTAAGAAATTAGTGAGGGGACTGGAAATTTTTGAGAAGTCCTTAATGAACCTCCTATAAAAACCGGCATGACCAAGGAAACTTCTTATACCTTTGACGTCCTTAGGACACGTCATCTTCTCAATAGCATCAACCTTAGCTTTATCAACTTCAATACCTCTTTCAGAAATTTTATGCCCCAAGACAATGCCTTCATTGACCATAAAATGGCATTTCTCCCAATTCAAGACAATATTAGTTTCTTCACATCTCTGCAAATCTCAATCAAGGTTGCTCAAGCAATCATCAAAAGAGGATCCATACACAGAGAAATCATCCATGAAAACCTCACAAATCTTTTCACAAAAGTCAGAGAATATAGCCATCATGCATCTTTGAAAGGTAGCAGGTGCATTACATAAACCAAAAGGCATACGTCTATAACCAAAAGTACCGAAAGGGCAAGTAAAAGTGGTCTTTTCTTGATCCTCAGCCGACACAGGTATTTGTGAGAAACCACACTACTAGGAAAAGGCCTGCTAGTGGCGCACCTGTTTTGCCTACTAATGGCGCACTACAGGTGCGCCACTAGCACCACGCCATTAGATTTTATTACAAATGGCGCACCATAGGTGCGCCATTAGTATACCAGATACTAATGGCGCACCATGTAGTGCGCCATTAGTATACCATACGATGCACCATTAGAATGCCTCCCAGGGGGCCATATTTAACCATGTGCTCTGGCTTACTAATGGCGCACTTGTTGATGATGCGCCACTAGTGTGCATTTTGCAGTATGAATATTAGGGATTATTTTTTTTTTCTTTTCTGATATTTGCACAAGTTACAAAACATATTACTGCACAGAATATAGACAGCAACATATAAACAGCAGAGTTATCGAATACAATAGAAGATTAGTCTCCGAATACAATTCATCATATTAGTCTCCGAATTCAAAAGACCGAACAAAGTTAGAACATTACAAGTCTCGAAACCGCGAGTAGCGAGTTTGTCTTCACATTACAAGTCGATATAGATCATCTAAACTACCATCACATAGAAGAGAGCTGCGGTCATCACGATTAGCATCATCGCGATGAAACTGGTCTTCATCCGGTTCCTCCTCCGCTCCCTCGTCTCTCCCGCTAGATAGCGCGCGTATCTAGCTTCCGCCTCCGCCCTAGTGGTGTACCCTTTGTAACTGTTACCGCTGAAATGGTGAACCTGTCTCCGACACTCCGGGAACCTTACCCTTGTACACGACATACTATGGCATCTCTATGCACTAGCCAAATAAAACGTTAGCAGCAATTCACACACAATACATAAGCAATATATAAGTATGCAACAAAAGGATCGGAAGAGAAAAGCAACACATTAATAGCACGATTCATGGTCCTACTAATAAATAGCATCGATTACATATAAGTTGAACGACTGTCCAAACCAAAGAGACATACAAGTTCATTAAAGTTTAATATTACAACATGAGCCAATCGACATTTCAGAACTACATAGCATCACTACTTTCGACTCGACTCAGGGACCGGAGCGTGCATGAAGCCGCCGTCTTTCGTGATGGTCATGAAATCGCGGGCGTTGTCAGCCTGCATTTGTAGCGTTGTTTCTATCTCACTGTTGGACGGTTGATGTTTGAGATAGAACTGCCCCGAGGTACGAAGGACATCTTGATGGATGATTTCCGCAAACTCCGACTGGATGCGAAAGAATTCTTGTCTGATGTCCGCGTCCTGGATTGCCAACAAGCGTGCGGCCCAATCTTTGAAATTATTTGGTAGCAGAAGGTGATTATGGTCCCGTACGATCGCCCGCATGTGATGGAGGGCGTAGTAGGCATCCTTCTGACCGCCAGGCGGCTGCTTGACGCAGGGGAACGTCGTATTGTGGCTGAAAATTTGCTTGTCGTACCTACGAACTGGCCTGCTGAAGGTGCCTCCAGATCTGGCGTAGCCGGGGAGAACATCATCAAGAACTTTCTTGATATTTGTGTAGTCTTTCTTCGACTGACGGTCCGGGTCGAAATACATGGCCATGGAATATTTCGGGCTTAAGAGGATGAGTGTGCAATGTGTGTCACTGCACAAAACACGGAATGTTAGAAAAAAAAGAACGATCGAAATATAAGAAATCATATGTTACGGGGCGGTGAGGGGATGACTTACTCGGAAAAGTAAGGCACGAGGAAGTTATCCTTATCTGGGATTGCCAGAATGACGCCTTCGAGGTATGAACTCGCGACTTGCCGGTCCCCAGCGCTGCCCAAGATCTTGGCATGCATGTAGAAGGGGTCGACTATCACGATGTCTAGGGTCTTGTCTCTAATGATCTGCATCTCCATACTCAGTGAAAATAGCCGAACGAAGGTGTAGTGCAGCGGATGAAGGTTAAACATAGCGAAGATGTCATCAACCCGCAGGACGATCGTACCCCCGATGGCGCTATCCACAAAGCCCTTGCCCTCTGGCACCTTGGCCACGAAAACCGGGTATGCCACATCACTCTCGGAGAGACGCCGCTTCTCCAAAGAAAGAACACTGTGATGCAGAATCCGCATAGCACCGGTTGCAGCATTGAGCAGATTAGTCTGTAGCATCGGCCTACCCGCCACATGCACCCTCCTCGAAATATCCTTAGGTGAAGGTGGCCCGTCCTGAGCACGGATCGTACTCGGTGCCGGCTGGCTCGCACCGCCCTTGTTATTCTTTCGTTTCCGTCCCTTCTTCCTCATCTCCTGTAATGGGATCGAGTTCTGCTCAGAGACCGCCTTCTTGAGTGTGTTGGGGCTGATAATATTCCGCACCTCGGCTATCTGAGGCTCGGTGAAGGCGGCAGCTGGAGGCGTCTCCTGAGAATTGAACGCCAGACGATGCCTGTTGCAATTGGGTTTCTCTGCGGTACCAGCTAGATCACGGTCGTCTTTTTCAGGGTTGGGTTCTTGAGAAGGAGGCCCGAAGAATTCGTCACCGTACCCATGTTCGGAAAAGTACATATCGACGTTGGTAAATGTACCGTCGTCGTTGTCGTCGTCGTCCGGATCCTGTGCCATATGCATGTCCGGATCCAGTGCCATAGGGATATCCGGCATGTCCGATAGCATTGCGGCAGTCTTGCCATGGCTTGGCGCCAGCATGACTGGCGGTGTTGTCTGTGGGGTGGTGTCCCCCGCCCCCAAACGAATCTGGCTCTTCGGCCAAAGCAGGAGCCAGCTTACGCAGGGGCTGAGGGTCATCACATCATCTTCGTCGGCCCCAGCGGGTCGAATCGGAGGTAACAACTCGTCGTAGCCTGGCAGCACCCGAACCAGTTCAACCCTATACACGGTGGGTGGCATCGGATTACCGTGAAACATGGGGTTGCCCAGTTGAACGATTCTGCCCTTGGCGACATCGATCAACTCGCCGCCCACGAAGTGGAGGAGAGTGCATGGAACGTCGGCGGCGCCCTGCGAAAACATGTAGGGCGTCAGGGATGCCCAGTCAAAGGCAAGGAGATGAATTCATCGGCTGAGAGGCTTAGTTACCGTGATGGCGTCGAGCTCGGCTAATGTCGAGGCACCGCCAATGGCGGGCGTGCAACTAACGGAGGGGCCACTTGCTGCTGAGGTGCCGGCCAGCGTACACCCGGGTGCATTAAGCTCCAACGCCCGTGCCGGCGCCGGAGACACCAATACCGCCTCCGCCGGAGAAACCAATGGCGCCGCCTGCGCGTTGTGCGAGTTGCTGGCTGTGAAGCTGGGAACCGGGGGCGGCCCATGTTGGCCGCCCACAATCCACGCCTGCAGCCCCTGAATCAAGCTAGGCACAATGGCGGTGAGCGTCATTCCCAGTTGTTGTTGCACTTGCTCTTGGACAATCTCCGGAATCCGCGCACTTGTGCCTTGAGTTCTTGAACCTCGCGCGACTGGCTTTCCGAGCTGGTCGTTTTCTCCTTTTGCCCACCAGCGTTATAGTATGACGACCATTTTGTGGACAAGCCTTTGCCGGCCACATGACCAGCTGACGATGGCTTACTGAGCTTATCCTTGTTTTTCATTATGTTCAACGCCCTATTTAGAGTGCTGTCCCAAGCTGGGGAGCTCTGAGACGACCCCGCGCTACTGCTTTCAGTCTCCCGCGAAAGGAATGTGAACCATTTAGAAATTTGGCTTCATTAATTAGAATGCAACCATATGGAGCTAATTACGCGGGGGTGTATTCCTTACCAGAACACGCTCAAGCGCCTTGGTCTTCGGATCCGTGGTAAGCTCCTTTGTTACCGGGTCCTCCTTGTACCGGGCCCTGACATAGTTCCTGGTCTGCTTCTCACGGTATTTCTCGAAGCAGGGCGGTAGGCCTTGCTCAGCACGCTCCGCGTCCTCCTTGTCCCATATAGGTTCCACCACTCTGTAACCGGCATCTCTTTCCCCCACTGACTTGATTCCTCTGATGCGCCGCTCTCGCACTTGATCTTGAACTCCTTGTAGTCATCTTTGCTGATCGAAGGATTTTTCTCCTTGATCTTCTCATAACTATCACCTTTGTTAATCATTCTCTTCACCGCGCTTCTCCAAGTAGACAGGGCCGTGCTCATCTTCGTGAGGGCGGCACTGTTCACTTTATTCCCTGACACTACAAGAAATATGTCAACTTACGACCCTCACTATTGGTCACTGAAAGGTCATTGATTTTCATTTGCGACCTTTTTTTGACCAAAAACAGATGGTCAAAAGCTAGCAGTCGTAAACTGAAATTAACGACCTTCTCTGTGAGAAGGTCGTGGAATTCCACGACCAAAACAAAAGGTCGTTTATTCCATGACCTTCTGTTTTGGTCGCTAGCTCTCAGCCGAGGCCACGTCGGATCCGACGTGGCAATCTGACGTGGCAAAATTGCGACCAATTGAAAAGGTCAAAAATTAGAATCGGTCCGGTCCAATTGGGTGTTTATATGGGCCGAGCCCATTAATTCAGCCAATTTAGTGTATTTTTTCTGTCAATTTCTGCGCGGGCCATACTTCCATATTAGGGGGCCTCGGCCTTTTTGGCAATAATTTTTTTATTTTGTGAGCCTTTTTTTGTTTCACTTTTTAAACAGACCAATGCTTGTTGGGTTGTGGCCTTTTTCAGCCCACTTAGTTGTCCAGTATTAGATCTCGGATTTTGAAATAAATGTTTGGACAAAATTGTTTGGGCACAAGACCTCTTTAATCCAGTTACACACACGCATCCGACATTGTTTCAAATTAAAATCAGGAAAACTCAATGTCGAATTCAGATCATCCATCGAATCACATCACATAAGATATCTCCCAGGTTTAGATAACATAACAAAATCATCTCAGGAATACATTTCCTTACACAGGAATTATGGCACATCTACTACTATCCTAACATGTACGTATATGCACGTGTGCTTGCTTGACCGGCGCATGCATCACTGTAGCAGCCAAGCAAGTAGGCATAGTTGACGTCTACTGACAGCTTTCCTCGCACCAGAGAAAGAATCAAAACAAAAAATATTAGTAACTTTAAATCAGAAAGTATATCCACATCACCATAAAATAGTCGCAGACCATCACACAGAAGCCAAATACTATGAACTGATGATTAGTAGACACGGACATGATTCAGCTACGTAATGGCTACCACAAGCAAAAGTGACAAGTGTGTAAGCAAGCTGCTAGTGTACACAAGGTGATTGAGCTCCTGATGTTTAGTACATATACCCGGTAGGCTACTGCTGCTAGTGTTCTAAACCAACAGAGCATGCTATAGGAGCAGAAAATAGGGAGCTAGGGCTAGAAGATGGAGCCGACTCACCGGAGAGCTTGTGGTCGCCGCCGTACACAGCCGCCATCACGCCGGTCGCCTCAAGAAGCACCACCGCGCCGGAGACGGTGCCAGACATGTGCAAGAGCAGAGCACCTGCTCCATCCATTTCCAAATAGAACAAAAACAAAAAATTAGGAAGGGCTGCAAAAAAATTAGGAAGGGTTCCACACAGAACCACATAGGAAATGGTTAACGCCAACAAATGCAGCGGGCCTATCAGAAACCACAGAAACTAACATATCATCTGAATATCTGATCGTTTCCAGTGCCGAGGATCTAGCAGTGATCCCGAATCTAGAGCGACTCACGGAGGGGCGGCTGGGCAGGGGGAGCGCGACTCACAGGTGGGGGTAACCGAGCATGTCATCGCTTGCCTCGCGCTGGCGGAACTTGTTGGTCGTGTTCGCTGTTGTAGTCAAGCAGCAGCCTCTTGTACTCGAAGGCCTATAAAATAAAATGGATAAGTTAGATTGATTACTGTAGGTGCAACACATTTTCTGGAAGAGGCATAAACATGAAATGAAATAGATGTAGTATCATCACTACATGAAAGGAGCATTATACTTGGAAGGAAAAAACAGCATTCTGTCACGAAACAAACACTACTTGACAGGAAACTGTGCATTTCGTCCCTGTATCCATTAGTAGCAGGATAGCAGCAATGATTCACATGGCACGAATAATTCATTATGAGGAAACATGTTACTAGGTATGAAACAAACTATTTACACAGGTAAAATGGACACATGTACAATACATAGCTTGCTGTAAGCAGGAAACACTAGTGCTCATATATCAAAATCAACGGCAATACTTATGGACGATAGTAACAAGGTTAAACATCGCAGCAAGCACTTGCTAAGATATCATCATTTAGGGAAATTTACATCACCAATGTGGCAAACTGCAAAGCTGGTCTATTTTTCACCAGTTACAAGCATATTCTCGTTTATGCATAACTACAGTCAGCTCTATTTCAAAAACCAGAAGCAAATCAACCGCCCTTCAAAATTTCTGTACTATCTAAGCCAACAAAGATGTCAACTCAAATACTTCTAGAAATCAGTGCCCATACACACTTGTAGGTTGCAGAAACACTAGAGTTTCACCACAACAGTGCACAGACTGCAACAAATGAATAAACAAATTAAACAACATGCCACAATTTCCTCGGTTCCTACAGTACCACTGTGATTCATTGACATTGCCAGGGGCAAGGGAAGCACCCAGTGAGTGTTTCTAATCCAGGTTATTCTTCTAGTTCTCTAGTGTGTCAGCTACAATATTGAGCATTTGAAAAGTGATGTACTGTATGTCTTTTGCTTCTAGTTCTTTGGCCAGTTATAGTATGGGTATTTCAAAAGTATTGTATGTCTAATAACTTCACGGAAACACATTGAACAAGTATGCATCAGGTGAATGAGAGGAAGAATTTTTGGAAATGTACGGTAGAGTACATACTCAGGGTAGTGAAAACTTGGGAACGACCAACACGCGAGCATTGGAATTTGGAAAGTGTAGTGGCCTATTAGAGTTACTACCTACACGGAAACATTGGGGGTCAGTCTTCAGGTTTGCCTCTAAAAAAACATGGAAGTTGGATTTATAAATAAACAGACTTAACAGAAGATCAAGAAAACATGCATTTTTTTTCAAAACCAAAAATTACAATGAAGAGAAACATGATTGTCACGCATTCAACAGGATTGATCCTCATGCATGCGCCACATTTTTTTGAAAGAGAATTCACTGCATAGTTGGAACCAAGGAAAATAAGCATATTGCCATACGAAGAGGATAACTATCCTGCAGGAGCAGCATCTGATCTTATCCTACGCACATGGTAGCAACTAGCAACTAATCTTCTTCAGCCTCAAAGGACATTGTCCTAAGTCTTATCCGACTCAGGTGTATATTATGCCAAATTGCCAATAATATATTCTCATTTCTACTGGTTGCAATTGCACCAGCTGGTGACATTGTGGCAGTAAACTCGTACTGCCAAAACCCACACCGATGTGATGGAGTACCAAATTAACGGTCCAGCTACAACTATAGAAGAACTATGGTTATCTAAAGCAGCTAAAGGGAACTACAGAAGAACTGTGATGAAGTCCTACTAAAGTAGTAGTTATCTAAAGCAGCTAAACTATGGTTCTACTACTTGCTGCCAGATCCACAAACAATTGCAGAATCGCTTACAGTAGTTAACTAGTTCAATTTTCATTAACCTAACCACCGCAACGCGAGCACAAAAGGCAGGAGACAACACGCAAACCAGTTCGTCCATAGCCGCGAAGGGAGGGGGTTCTCACCGCCGCTGACGCTGCCAAGCCGTCCAGATCAACCTCGCCGGAGCTCAGGCTGCTGCAAGGAGAGCACACAACCAAACTTATTAGCTTAGGAATCATGATGGTCGAGATTGACCCATGTAAATAATATAAGATCTTTTTTCTAGCAAATACAGTTTGAAAAGCATTCTGGAACTGGGATTCTGCATCGCCTGATTGAACAGTGAAGTAGGGAAGTACTATTTCATTCGATATATCAGGATTAAAACAAGTCCTTGAGCACAGCACATGGCCGATGTCCCGTGCCGCACCAAACGGCCGCTCGTCGGCTTCTCTCAGATCTCATCAACTTGAGGAGAGGGGACGAAGGGAGCGAGGGAGCGTACCATGCGAGCGGTCGAGCAGGGGATCAAGCGGGGAGGCGCTGGCGATCTGCCCAGGCAGGGGCGCGGTCAACGCCCTTGACCCCACGCGTGTGAGTGCGTTGGGTGTCATCCACCCGATGAGGCAGAAGAGCACGAACGCTTGATGCATCTTGGCGAGGGCGGCAGCTTGATGCAGGGGGACTTGATGCATTCAAGGAGCGACTAGATGCAGAGGAGGAAGACAGCCAAGGAGGTCCGGCGGGCGGCGGGACGGCGGAATTGGGCGGTGGAGCTCGACGCGGCGACAGCTTGGCATGCGCTCGGCGGGGCATGGAGGAACAAGGGCTGACGGAGGTTGAAGACGGTTTCGAGCGGCGCGGACTTGGAACTCCGGCGATGGCTCGACGAGGAAGTCCATGGCGGCCTCCTTGCAAAGAGAAGTACGGAGGGGGGTTGAGACTTGAGAGAAAAAAGGAAGAGATAAACACAGGAAGGAAGAAGAGCGGGGGAACACGGCGACCTGCGCGACTTCGGCCGACGGCAGAGCTGCTCCGGCGAGGCACAAGGCCGAGGCAGTGGAGGCCGAGGCTGGATCGCGTTGGATCTCCCTCCCTCGTGTTCTTCTCTCCCTTCTGGTGAGGGAAGGGGAGGGGTGAGAAAAGGAGGGTGTGGAGGAGGCCATGGACGGCGGCGACCTCCGCCGGAGGGAGGTGGTGGCAGCGATCTGGAAGGGAGGAGGCGAGCTCTCGCTCTGTCTTGATCTGGAAGGGGGAGGAGGTGGCGGCGGCGAGGAGCCGAGGGAGGAGGAGTGCGGGTGGGGGTTAGGGTTTGGGTAGTTGGGCTGCGGTTGGATGAGGGGGTGAGGGCTGCCGTTGGATCCGGAAGCATCCTATGGCGGTTGATGCATGATCCATGTGATAAGCTCATGGACCAATCAGAATGCAGCAAACCATTTGATGACCTTATGACCATATAAATTGGTCGTGATCGATTCAAGATAAAAATTTCATTCGATTTTTCAGTGCTCAAAATGAGTTTTTTTTGTGAAAGTCCTATCAAATATTTGTTCAAATGATCTCATATTGTGCACAATGCTGCATCTTCGAATTTCAAACAATATCGCCTACGGGAGTTTTCATTTTCTTTGCGCGGAAAATTCATTTTCCATTTTTCGAGTGCCCGAAAAGAGGTTTTTTTGTGAACGACCTACCATATATTTGTTGCAAAATTGTACCAAATCAATTTTCTAAAATACTAGGACATATTTAATGCACAATTGACCAAATGGTTGGGTGTAAAAAATTTTGATCCACCTCTCGTGAAAAAGACAAATTTCCGCCGATTCAGCTGGAAGCGGGTCAAATTTGAACTGTAGCTACCTCGTCGTTTGCTCTATTTAATCAGAGAAACACCAAAAAAATTCCAAGATTCAACCACTAGCTAGGAACGGTTATTCCCGCCATTTTGACCGCATTTTGAAACGGGCATAAAAAATTCAAAAAAAACCAAAAAATTGGAAAACCTTCGCATTGTTTCATTATATGTGGCCAAGTTCGCAGGAAAAATAACAAACTTTTAATACGGCAATTATTTTAAAAAAATGTTCTCATAAACGAGCTATCATGCGTGAAGATTCATGGCTTTCAAGCCAAATGATCAATCTTATGGCCACATTCATGGCATAGTTGTTTCAAATGATCTCATATTGTGCACAAGGGTACATCTTGGAATTCCAAAAAATGTTGCTTAAGGAAGTTTTCATTTTCTTTGGACAAAAAACCATTTTCCATTTTTCGAGTGCCCAAAAGGAGGTTTTTTGTGAAGGACCTCCCAAATAATTGTTGCAAAATTGGACCAAATCAATTTTATAAAATACTAGGCCATATTTAATACACAATTGACCAAATGGTTGGGTGTAAAAAGTTTTAATCCACCTCTCGTGAAAAAGACAAATTTCTGCCGATTCAGCTTGAAGCGGGTCAAACTTGAGCTGTAGCTGCCTTCTAGTTTGCTCTTTTCTTTTTCCAAAAATCATTTCTAGGTACATAAGTATCCATTTAATCATAGAAACACCAAAAAAATTCCAAGATTCAACCACTAGCTAGGAACGGTCATTCCCGCCGTTTTGACCACATTTTGTAACGGGCATAAAAAATTCAGAAAAAATCAAAAAATTGGGAAACCTTCGCATTGTGTCATTATATGTGGCCAAGTTCCCAGGAAAAATAATAAACTTGTAATAAGGCAATTATTTTTAAAAAGTGTTCTCACAAACGAGCTATCACGTGTGGAGATCAATGGCTTTCAAGCCAAATGATCAATGTTATGGCCACATTCATGGCATAGTTTGTTCAAATGATCTCATATTGTGCACAAGGGTGCATCTTGGAATGGCAAACAATATTGCCTAAGGAAGTTTTCATTTTCTTTGGACGAAAAAACCATTTTCCATTTTTCGAGTGCCCAAAAGGAGGATTTTTTGTGAAGGACCTCCCAAATAATTGTTGCAAAATTGGACCAAATCATTTTTACAAAATACTAGGCCATATTTAATGCACAATTGACCAAATGGTTGGGTGTAAAAGTTTTGATCCACCTCTTGTAAAAAGACAAATTTTCACCGATTCAGCTGGAAGTGGGTCAAATTTAAACTGTAGCTACCTTGTAGTTTTCTCTTTATTTTTTCCAAAAATCATTTCTAGGTACATAAGTATCTATTTAATCAAAGAAACACCAAAAAAATTCCATGATTCAACCACTAGCTAGGGACGGTCATTCCCGCCGTTTTGACCGCATTTTGAAACGGGCATAAAAAATTCAAACAAAATCAAAAAATTGGGAAACCTTCGCATTGTGTCATTATATGTGGCCAAGTTCCCACGAAAAATAACAAACTTGTAATATGGCAATTATTTTAAAAAAAGTGTTCTCAGAAACGAGCTATCACGTTTGGAGATCAATGGCTTTCAAGCCAAATGATCAATGTTATGGCCACATTCATGGCATAGTTTGTTCAAATGATCTCATATTGTGCACAGGGGTGCATATTGGAATGGCAAACAATGTTGCCTAAGGAAGTTTTCATTTTCTTTGGACGAAAAAACCATTTTGCATTTTTCGAGTGCCCAAAAGGAGGTTTTTTTGTGAAGGACCTCCCAAATAATTGTTGCAAAATTGGACCAAATCATTTTTATAAAATACTAGGCCATATTTAATGCACAATTGACCAAATGGTTGGGTGTAAAAGTTTTGATCCACCTCTCGTGAAAAACACGAATTTCCGCCGATTCAGCTGGAAGCGGGTCAAATTTGAGCTGTAGCTGCCTTGTAGTTTGCTCTTTTCTTTTTCCAAAAATCATTTCTAGGTACATAAGTATCTATTTAATCATAGAAGCACCAAAAAAATTCCAAGATTCAACCACTAGATAGGAACGGTCATTCCGGCCGTTTTGACCGCATTTTGAAACGGGCATAAAAAATTCAAAAAAATCAAAAAAATTGGGAAACCTTCGCATTGTGTCATTATATGTGGCCAAGTTCCGAGGAAAAATAATAAACTTGTAATAAGGCAATTATTTTTAAAGAGTGTTCTCACAAACGAGCTATCACGTGTGGAGATCAATGGCTTTCAAGCCAAATGATCAATCTTATGGCCACATTCATGGCATAGTTTGTTCAAATGATCTCATATTGTGCACAGGGGTGCATATTGGAATGGCAAACAATGTTGCCTAAGGAAGTTTTCATTTTCTTTGGACGAAAAAACCATTTTGCATTTTTCGAGTGCCCAAAAGGAGGTTTTTTTGTGAAGGACCTCCCAAATAATTGTTGCAAAATTGGACCAAATCATTTTTATAAAATACTAGGCCATATTTAATGCACAATTGACCAAATGGTTGGGTGTAAAAGTTTTGATCCACCTCTCGTGAAAAACACGAATTTCCGCCGATTCAGCTGGAAGCGGGTCAAATTTGAGCTGTAGCTGCCTTGTAGTTTGCTCTTTTCTTTTTCCAAAAATCATTTCTAGGTACATAAGTATCTATTTAATCATAGAAGCACCAAAAAAATTCCAAGATTCAACCACTAGATAGGAACGGTCATTCCCGCCGTTTTGACCGCATTTTGAAACGGGCATAAAAAATTCAAAAAAATCAAAAAAATTGGGAAACCTTCGCATTGTGTCATTATATGTGGCCAAGTTCCGAGGAAAAATAATAAACTTGTAATAAGGCAATTATTTTAAAAGAGTGTTCTCACAAACGAGCTATCACGTGTGGAGATCAATGGCTTTCAAGCCAAATGATCAATCTGATGGCCACATTCATGGCATAGTTTGTTCAAATGATCTCATATTGTGAACAGGGTGCATCTTGGAATGGCAAACAATATTGCCTAAGGAAGTTTTCATTTTCTTTGGACGAAAAAACCATTTTCCATTTTTCGAGTGCCCAAAAGGAGGTTTTTTTGTGAAGGGCCTCCCAAATAATTGTTGCAAAATTGGACCAAATCATTTTTATAAAATACTAGGCCATATTTAATGCACAATTGACCAAATGGTTGGGTGTAAAAGTTTTGATCCACCTCTCGTGAAAAAGACAAATTTCCGCCGATTCAGCTGCAAGTGGGTCAAATTTGAACTGTAGCTGCTTTGTAGTTTGCTCTTTATTTATTTTCCAAAAATCATTTCTAGGTACATAAGTATCTATTTAATCAGAGAAATACCCAAAAAAATCCAAGATTCAACCACTAGCTACGGACGGTCATTCCCGCCGTTTTGACCGCATTTTGAAACGGGCATAAAAAATTCAAACAAAATCAAAAAATTGGGAAGCCTTTCGCATTGTGTCATTATATGTGGCCAAGTTCCCAGGAAAAATAATAAACTTGTAATACGGAAATTATTTTAAAAAAGTGTTCTCAGAAACGAGCTATCACGTTTGGAGATCAATGGCTTTCAAGCCAAATGATCAATCTGATGGCCACATTCATGGCATAGTTTGTTCAAATGATCTCATATTGTGCACAAGGGTGCATATTGGAATGGCAAAAAATGTTGCCTAAGGAAGTTTTCATTTTCTTTGGACGAAAAACCATTTTCCATTTTTCGAGTGCCCAAAAGGAGGTTTTCTTGTGAAGGACCTCCCAAATAATTGTTGCAAAATTGGACCAAATCAATTTTCTAAAATACTAGGACATATTTAATGCACAGTTGACAAAATGGTTGGGTGTAAAAAGTTTTGATCCACCTCTCGTGAAAAAGACAAATTTCCGCCGATTCAGCTAGTAGCGGGTCAAATTTGAACTGCAGTTGCCTCATAGTTTGCTATTTATTTTTTCCAAAAATCACTTCTATTTACATAAGTACCTATTTAATCATAAATACATGGTTTGGTGGCGATACGTCGAGGTTTGGGCTGTGGCCGAGGGCCCCAACTCTAGAGCGCGTAAACTCGCATGCCCGTCGCGTGGTCACCGTGTGACCGTGGCGTTGCCATGTGTTCTGGGCGGCCTAGGCATGTCTAGTGGGTTGGGCACTCCCCAGGTAGGTTCTAGGAAGAAAATTACAACATAAGATTCTCACGAGGAGACCAATCGATGCTCAAACATGAATTAGCAACCAAGTGTTTGATTAGCGAT
Organism: Triticum aestivum; assembly: GCF_018294505.1. Classification (NCBI taxonomy): domain Eukaryota; kingdom Viridiplantae; phylum Streptophyta; class Magnoliopsida; order Poales; family Poaceae; genus Triticum; species Triticum aestivum. The sequence goes on along the minus strand of NC_057814.1, from coordinate 41,264,099 downwards.
ATGGGAAATGTACATGGCTAATGGGCGTGAGTTTTGCCTGAGGATGATCAGTTACTAAGAAGACCGTCTTCACAAATTTTCAGCTCAAAAGAAGGAGCCTAGGTTGTACTTGCTTTGCAAAGTACCACACTGGACATAAATACGAATGTTGAAGCTGGGCTCAGAATAATGAATGGATTGAGCTGGCATTTGGTGTAGGATGGTTATTTGGGCATAGGAAATCACTGTAGAAAATGGATACTATTTGGACTTGCCAAAGTGGTACTTCCTTCACAAAGTGCTGCTTTGAACAGAATAGGAAAATGAATATTGTTGAATTATTTTTGAACTAGGCAAGGAAGGTTTTTGACATATTTGATGAAGATATGATCCAAACAATTTATGAGAATTTTTTAGGAATTTTTGGCATAACAGAAATATAGGTTGCTTCACAACCTAGGGCAAAAATTGACACATGTACATGACACATAGGCAAAACTATTGAGATGGCGCCTAGTCATCGCAACCCACCACAATTTACAAGGCTATGACCATCTATATTGGTCGTTAACAACTAGAAATAAGGCAGCAGACTAGCGCTGTTTGCTTTACAACCATTTCGTGTAAGGAAATTACGACCTTTCTGACCAAATAGTCGCAATGGTTTAGGGTTTGGAGCCCCCCGAACAGCTTTTGACCAATTGGTCTGAAATGGTCATAGATCTATGACCAATTCTTCCAGGGTCACTGACAGAACGTCACTAGTTGACATATTTCTTGTAGTGTGAGAGGCGTGTGTTTGCAAAGTCAGCGGGGAACTTGTATCGTTCGGGCAGCTTCGTGAAGAGGAGGTTGCGCAAATTCCCTCGGTCCTTATGCCTTAGGTTCTCGGTGTTGATCGAGACGGTGCTCCGGAGAATGCACCCGAGCTGAACCGAGTACCCCTTGACTAATTCTTTGGGCGCCGTTGGATCCCCGTCGCAGTTCACTTCAGTAAATTCCTCCTTGACGGTGCCGAGCATGTTCGGGAGCCGGTGCTTCCGTTGCCTCTTCGGTTGGTTGCCATCTGTGCGTGCGCTGCCATCATCAGTGGTGGCATCCTCGGCGACACCATCAGTGGTGTCATCCCCGACGCCACTAGGGGTTGTGTAGTCAGGATCGGTGTCTTCCGCGGCGTCCTCATAGCGGTGAGGTTCTTCCTCCATCTCCTGGAACAGCTCCCAGAATGCCTTGCCGCCCGAACCGCCGGCCTCATCGTTGTGGGCCATGTTTCCCTCTAAATAGGAAAAAAGTTTGGTCAAAAAGTTGGTTATTGTCAAGGAACAAGATCTCTAAGTGGACGAAATAACCTAATTCTCGAGGAATTCACTGTTAGTGTGTTGTTGCTAAGGTCCAAGTCCCTTCCTAGCCCCCTTCTTCTTGTCTCCTCTCACTATCTCTCTCACACACATGGCAAGCAAGGGTGTCAGAGTGTGTGAAAAAATACTAAACTAATCCAAGGGCTGAAAATTGATCATCTGTTTAAGATTGCAGTTTTCTTTCTTGGGGCTTTGGTGTGCGGTATAAAACTGAATTTTGGAAATCTACATAATGAACAAGCTAAGGGCTAAGCTTTCATCATTTAGGTTTTTATTGACACCGAGGCACCCTAAGAGCCAAGGTTTTATCATTTAGGGTTTGACTCTTGGCTAACCAACCTCACCTCCTCCTCCTCCTCTTCTTCTTCGTCTTCTTCCTCTGATTAAATGAATTTCCAGGATGTAGGTGGATTCATGTGTATATATACACCTACACTAACTACTAGCCAGCCAGTGTGTTTAGACTAGATCGGGGGTATTGTCTTCTGTTGTATCATTTTCATAGTTTCTTTCTGATCACAGTGGATGAGGAGCTTGATTGGTTACTTTAATGGCGGTCAGGGCCAGGTAGGGGAGGTGGGCAGGCAGGACAGGAGCAAGGTCAACGGCTCATGGATGGCTCACACGTGGCCGCCCCCAGCTCCAATCGTGAGATTACGCAGGCAAATAAACAAAGAGGATCCTACTTAATTAAGTACTAAGTTACCCTGGCCCATGCATTAGTCGCAAGTACCCCATATGTCCTATTTTTAGCAAAGTCATGCTAAAATTCACGGAAAATTTTAGCATGACCTTTGCTGAAAATAGGACATATGGAGTACCCGAATTTGCCGGAACGGAAGTTAATCGACATTCCGGTAAACTCAAGGGCCTCTCGGGGTACCTGCAAAATCATTATCCCCGCGTAATGAAGTCGCCAATCGGTCATTTCAGAAGATCACAAGTAGCATCATCACAAGTACAGCAGCAGCAGCAGCAGTGAATACAGGCATAACAGCAGCAACAACAGGTTTAATTAACTATTGTCAACGTCACATTGAAATCACATCACATTGCCTACAAACAACGGTTCTTTCCTTTTTTTCATTTTTGCCAAGTGATAGCAAATGATTAGCCACTTATTAAATGAGATGAGAAAGAAAGAAGCTCCATCTACTCTAAATGAGAGATAACTTGTTGAGCAACCACAACAATCAATAGTAGTAGTTTGTTTGAAATAAAAGAAAGAAGCTCCATCTACTCTAAAAAAATTTATATGAATACTCTCCGCTTCATGTCTTGGCTACTGAAACTTCTTCGCTATGATATTAATAGTAGTAGTTTGTTCGAATCCTTTTTTAGATAAAAGGCATTTGCCCAGATTTATTCAAAGCTAAAGGTTCAGTACTACAAGATAGCCAAACTTTCAGGGGGGATACCTGGTTACAGTAGTAGTTTAACTGTAACTGCATTTTGGTTTCAGAAGTAAAAATAAAACGTGCATGTGAAATAGCATATGTTCCAACAAAATTGAGCTTGGATTAGTACACACACACTACTTGTTCCCAGTAGCTATTTGATAAGAACACAACAGGAAACATTCTGCCAAGCAAAGGAAGTTGCAGGAAGCAGTCTCAGCTTAAACAAGATAACTCAACGAACAAAATTACAAGAGCTTGACAATTTCATGACCATATCTTGCCTTGATTACTGAAATTCAGTGTGATAAGCCCAAACAAATGCTGGGTAACCAACTTACAGCTGACGCTGCACAAGACACCACAGCTAAGGCTATCATATCAAACATAGGATATGACTAGGTATGAGAACCTACAAGTGTCACTAACTAATTAGCTAACTTTGTTGTTCCCCTACTTTGATAGCATATAAAACGAACACATTCATCTCCTTCTCTTCTCCTTGTGTGAAGTACTGTACCATGCCTCTAAGGTAAATTCACAACTAGGAAAAGGGCTATAGATGAAATGGCCACTAATGGCCCACCAGACATGTGGTGCGCCACTACTATATAGTAGTGGCACACCATGTCCTGGTGCCCCATTAGTGTGAAAGACACTAATGGCGCACCAGACACACGGTGCGCCACTAGTAACAATTTTTTTTATTTTTCCAAACATACTAATGGCGCACCAGGCCACAGTGCGCCACTATTATTTTTTATTTTTATTTTGCAAAACTACTAATGGCGCACCAGGATATAGTGTCACTACTGGAATCAGCTAATTTGCCATCTGCCACGAGCCTCGGGTCGACTGGCCTTCGGCCCATGAGAGTTCGGCCCACGAGACCCCGGAGGAGCACACGTCCGGATGGGGTACCTGGCCGGATCAGCCCGAGGAGCCGAGTGGCCATGCTGATGATGGCGGGGAGCCGACTGATCTTGAGGAGGAGGGTGGCACCGTCTACCAGCGTGGTGCTACACGGCTCCCGTCCGTGCCGGCGACTCGCGAGCAGAGGTGGTTGATCTTCCCTGATGGGGAGAGGTACGTAAGTGCATTTAATATTTTTGTACCTTCTGCATTCACGTTTCTTCAAATAACTAATGCGTTGGCCTTGTCATGCTGCAGGGGTTGGGACCACCATCATAGTGTCCGCCGGCCCAACTCCGTCCTTGGAGTTCTTTGCCGGCAAAACTTCCCGGGGTTTGTCACGTTGCCTGGTGAGGGTCGGCTTCCAGAGCTTGGGTTGAGCTGGGAGCACTACGTGGCTGCCCCGGCACCGCCGGATGTCATTATCGACGGTGTCGTGTGCGACCCGAGGGCAGACATGGTGATCAGGACGTTCTGGGTAATTTCTCCTTTACACATTTCAAAATCTTCAACTAGCTAGTTATTAATTGTACTAATCAATATTGTCTCATTTGATTGAAGAAGAGCCTTTGCCGTCCGCCGCCAGGAAGCAGACGGCAAAGCAGCTGTTTACCGTAGCCTTCTTTGCCGGAGCCTTTTGCCGTCCGTGGCTGATGGCAAAGGTCATTGTCGTCCGCCTTTCGAGCCTTTGCCGTCCGCCATGGCAGACGGCAAAGTAGCTGTTTCCTGTAGTGTGTGCCATTACTTGTTTAAACTAGTAATGGCGCACTGCGCCCTGGTGCGCCATTAGTGTATATTTTTTTTTTTTGCAAAACTACTAATGGCGCACCACTAGCAGGTGCGCCATTAGTAACCAGGGTTACTAATGGCGCATTTGTAGGTGGTGCGCCATTAGTAACCTGGGACCAGCTAGATATTTTGGACAGCCACACCTACCCACTCACTTTCCCACTTCATTCTCTCCACCTCCTCCTCCAAGCTTGTCTCGGCTGCCTCCTCCTCCTCCTCCTCACCACATTTGCACCATAGATTCATCCAAATTAAGTGGTTAAATTACCTTTTTTGATAGGTAAGTAAGGGGGAAGCTATCTTTATGTTGTTCTCCCTCCAACAACGTGCACATGCATTTTTTATGGCCTAGCTAGATCTATGTATGTTTGTGGTGTTGCATATGTTTGTGGTGTTGCATATATGTTTGTGTTTGCAGGTACCGGTATTTGAAATGCGATAGTTGCCAATATTTTGCCGGAATGTTGATTCATTTCCGTTTCGGCGAGAATTTTGGCACTATGCATTCTTTCTTGTCCTATTTTTAGGGAAAGTCATGCCAAATTTTTTCTTGGTTCTAAAATATCGTTTTGCTCTACCCGCAGGCGACCATGGTCCGCACGATGACCGAAGGCATCGTGAATAGGTTTTTGAGCTCCGCGAAGGCCGAGATGCTTCAAAAGAACGAGACGGAGATAAGATGTCCGTGTCGAAGATGCAAGCTGAAGAGCCTTACGGCGGACCCGGATTCCGGGCAGGTGCGGGACCACCTGCTCTTGCGTGGTTTCATGGATGGCTATCGGTGGCAAGGTGATGAAGATGACTATGAAGTCGTCCATGGGGGTCGGGCAAGAAATGAGGAAGGGCAGCAAGACAACCACCGCGGCTCGGGCGGGCGAGAAGACGAAGAGTCTCCAGGACATGATCATGACGGTGATGTTGTACACAGTCATCATGTAGAAGATGCCGGACATGATGATGAGGAAGATGCCGGAGTAGACGAAAGGCATGATCATGAAGACGAAGATGCCGGCGGAGCAGACGACGATGGACCATCGAGGGGCTGGGTGCAGGACCCTCATATTCAAGAGCTGCTTCTCAAGCAGACGGATAACGCAAGAGCTGCCGCCCGAGAGAAAGCCAAGCTGGATCAACTAGAGATAGACGCGGTTACTCCATTGTATGAAGGATGCAGGCCCGAGGATACTCGCCTGAAAGTAACGCTCATGGCTCTGGAGATGAAGGTAAAACACAAAATGACCGACGCATGCTTCGACGAGAACATGTCATTCTGGCACGAACGTCTTCCCAAGGGGAACAAGTGCCCGACCAGTTTCGAGGAGGCGAAGAAAATCGTGTGTCCTCTAGATTTACCGCACGTGAAATACCATGTGTGCATGAACAATTGCATCATTTATTGGGACGAGCACGCGGAGTCTACCATATGTCCGGTGTGCGGCGTCACTCGATACAAGAAGAGGAAGAAAGCTCCTCGAAAAGTGGTGTGGTACTTTCCGATCGATCCTCGTCTGCAGCGGTATTTCGCGGACCCTAAGTTAGCAAAGCTCCTGCGTTGGCACGCGGATAGGGAGGAGAAGAAGCAAGATGATGACGCAAATGATCCGGAGATAAATAAAAAAGACAAGATGCTGAGTCACCCTAAGGATGGGAGCCAGTGGCAAGCGTTGAACTTCGAATACCCAGAATTTGGGAAGGATCCAAGGAACATCGTGCTGGGCGCGAGCACCGATGGAGTCAATCCGTTTGGCAGCCAGAGAAGCACACATAGCACCTGCCCTGTGTTTGTGTGGATGTACAACCTTCCCCCCTGGTTGTGCATGAAGAGGAAGTACATTCACATGAGTATGCTAATTGGAGGGCCGAAACAACCAGGGAATGACATCAATCTGTATCTGGGGCTGCTGAAAGAGGAGCTAGACACGCTGTGGAAAACGCCAGCCAATACGTGGGACACCGCAGAGAAAGAATATTTCCCTATGAGAGCCGCACTGCTCACGACGGTGCACGACTATCTCGGTTACGGATATCTCGCGGGGCAGGTGGTCCATGGATTTTCTGGATGCGTCAGGTGCATGGATGACACAACGTATCGCCAGCTAGATAGAGATCCCGGGTCTTCGAAAACCGTGTTCATGGGACATGGAAGGTGGCTTCACAATGATGACCCGTGGAGGAAATGCAAGGATCTGTTCGACGGTGAAACCGAACCCCGAAGACGACCGCGTAAGAGGAGCGGCGAGGAAATAGACGAGCTGTTGAAAAATTGGAAAGATTGCCCACTGCCGGGAAAGAAGCAAAAGGCGCCAGATCCGGGAAAGAAGCGAAAGGCGCCAGAGCCGCTGCTGAAGGTATGGAAAACAAGTTCTGTTTTCTGGGACTTGCCGTACTGGAAGATCCACCGTGTGCCTCACAGCCTTGATGTCATGCATATCACGAAGAACGTGTGCGAGAGTCTGTTTGGTACTCTGCTCAACTTGCCAGAGAGGACCAAAGATGGGCCGAAAGCAATGGCAGACTTGAAATCAATGGGCATCAGGGAGGAGCTTCACGCTAATGATGATGATGATGAGGCGAAGAAGGAAACGGAAAGTCGTCGCAAAGGCAAAAAGGCCAAGAAGACCGGAAATGACTTCCCTCCCGCGTGCTACACTCTAAGTCAAGAGGAGATCGATCAGTTTTTCACCTGCCTCGTAGGAGTAAAACTTCCTTATGGTTACGCGGGGAAGATAAGCAGATGCCTAGACTCAGCGAAGCAGAAGTTTAGCGGGATGAAGTCTCACGCCTGTCACGTGCTGATGACGCAGATACTTCCAGTTGCAATTCGTGGGATCATGGACGCGCACGTCCGTGAAACGCTATTTGGCCTATGCAACTTTTTCGACGTCATCTCTCGGAAGTCGGTTGGCGTGAGGCAACTCAGAAGGCTATAGGAAGAGATTGTGGTGATACTATGCGAGCTTGAGATGTACTTCCCGCCCGCATTCTTCGACGTTATGGTGCATCTGCTGGTCCATATCATGGAGGATATCATCCAACTCGAGCCGACGTTCCTGCACAGCATGATGCCGTTCGAAAGGATGAATGGTGTCATCAAAGGATACGTTCGCAACATGTCACGTCCAGAGGGAAGCATAGCCAGGGGCTTTCTGACCGAAGAGTGCATCTCCTACTGCACGAATTATCTAGGCATCGAGAACCCCGTTGGTCTGCCCGTCAACAGGCACCTCGGCAGGCTCCCTGGATGGGGTCACCGTGAGGGTCGCCGCGAAATGCATGTCGACTTCGAGGGTCGAGTCGCCGACTTTGAAAGAGCAAACCTAGTCGCGCTAGAACACATAGACGTGGTCGATCCTTGGGTGGTAGAGCACAAAACCTTTATTGAGAAGACGTACAATGACCGAGGCCAACAGAGGACGGACGGAGATATAATCAAAGAGCACAACTCATGTTTCACGCGTTGGTTCAAGCAGAAGCTTCTGTCGTACCCTTTACATAAGGATTCTTCCGCGGAAGAACAACTCATATTCGCCTTGTCACAGGGCGCCGAGCACAACCTGATGACGTATGAGGCTACACATTCTACACCGAGGACAAGGACATGAAGAGCGATGGTTATCAGAACTCCGGGGTAACGATGGAATTCTACACCGGTAACGACAAGGACAGATACTATGGAAGGATCTAAAAAAACATACTAATGGCGCACCGCTGCGGGGTGCGCCATTAGTAAGCTTCCCCCCTAGCTAATTCCTTCCTCTCCCTCGCCAGATCCCCTTCGTCCCTCTCCCTCGCCAGATCCACCCGCGCGCTGACCCGACCCACGACGCCGCCGCCCCGACCCCTGCCGGACTCCACCCCCGCCGCCCCCGCGCCCCCACCACTGCAGCTCCCCCGCACCGCCGCCCCCGCGCCGACCCGCGAAGCGCGTCACCGCCGGCCTCCTCACGACCAACCGAGGCGCCCAAGAGGACCGCCGCCGTCTTCCTCTTCGACTACGAGGACCCGGACGAGCTCGGACGCCCTCGAGCCATCCCTTCGACGCCGCCGCCGCCGCCGACCCCAACCGCGACCACGACCCCTCCGGCAACCGGCCGCGCCCGCCCAGGTACCTCTCCTTCTTCCTCCTTCCTCCCTCCCGAGGTTAAGTCAGTTTCCCCTCTCTACAACTTTGTCTGCCTCCAGAAAATTGAAAACCGAACACAAATAACTGCATTTGACATACTGTACATTTGACAAAATGCAGTTAAGTGGGACTAAGTGGGCTACCCACATAATATAAGTGGTATTATGTGGGCTACTGCATGCCCACATAATTCATACATGAAATTGTCAGCTAAAGATATCCAGAGGCAATAACAATACGTGATCCCACATGTCCAGAGGCAATGACAACACATAATCTCACATGTACAGAGGCAATAACAGCACATGACTTAGTTATAAGCAGCACATAACATACTCCATTTCCGTCTGTATGAATACATCAATTGGAGTACATAAGCTACAGCCTAGATGAACTTTTCTCATTTATTCAAGATGTTCAATTGCAGTACATAGGCTACACCTTTTCTTCAAGAATTAGCAGCTCATGTTTCTTGTCAAGATTGAACAGTCTGAAGGCCCATTAGAACTGGAAGGTGGTCTTCAACTCAACCGTCGGTGCTGGTTGACAACGGAGGATACGCTAATAACAAAAAAAACATAATACAATGTCATTGACAAGCTAGAGCTAAGCAGTTGGATGCTACTATTTGGTGACCATTATGGACTAGAAAATTCACATGAATCAGATCATCATAGACAACATTTGCATGTTCAGAGTTCATACCAGCAACAAGAATTCGTTGTTCCATCACTTAAGCTAACATTTAAGTATTTGGGCAACAAAGTTGACAAGTGGAATACAATTAGTATGGTTCGGATGCTGATCAAGAGAAACAATATTCTCTGAATAACTTCAGTTATGATCTGTACTGGAAAACTTCAATTAACACTCATTTTTCAGTTAACTCCTTACAGTTCAGATCATATTTTGATTGTCAATAATAGTGGACTTTTAAGGCTTTTTTACAGGCAATACTAGTGGATTTTAGGCTATTTTTACAGGCAATAATACTGGAATTTTAGGCTTTTTTTGGAGGAGTGTGTTTCATGCTGGCCTACAGTGATGAATTAGTCAGAGGATTGTGCCTTAGGATTGTGCCAAAGTTATCCATTGTATCTATTTGCTTGTCCTTCAAATAGGGGCAAGACTGTTATAGAAAAATTACTTGCAGGCATATTGTGCCTTAGTTAAAGAAAAATTACTTGCAAGCATATTGTAACTATTTTCACTCTGTCCTGAAGGTTTTTGACTACAGAATCTGTGGTGACCCACACTCTGTTGGTTCACAGGGTGCTAGAGCTGCACTTAACTTGCTAAAATCATCCCCTTGTTCTTACTGGTTATAGAAATTCATTGCTTGTCCTATGTTTTCTGTCAGGGTATTGTCCAGGAAGCTTGCTTGAGTTTGTGTCCTTTAATTTGTAAATCTGCAATTCTAGCCACATTTAGGATAAGTTGTTGTATATACTGTCATAAAGTTCAGCAAGAACAGGGCATCAACAAGCATGGATTAAGCTGTTTCTTTGCTGTAACATACTGTATATATCACTCCACAATGAAATACAGTACATATTGATGTGCTTTGTAAAACTTGTTCATGTATTGAACTACTAATGCCTTGTGATGCTCTGAATTACTTGTGATGTCCTTTCTTAATTTTAATATGCCACGCCAGTTCATTCATCATTTAGGGCTTGATGTATGGAGGCTTGTCTACTTGCTGCTAATACAACATAATATTTGATATGAGCAGGGTGAACAACCTTCAGGTCTCGGGAATCTACTCAAGGCTACAGATACTTCTTGTCTCACTTCTTTTATCATCGGTATAATATTCATATTAAGGAGTTTCTATAAGTTCATTGTTCTTACCTGCAAATTTAAAATGAAAGCACAATCAATCCATATTAAAGACTTTAGGTTGGTTTTGTTTTGAAGGTTCTTACTAGGGTTCTTCTTGGCTGCAATTCCCTGGTACAATGGTGCTTTTCTTCTATTCTTTGTTGCTTTGGATCACCGGGAGAAGCCTGGATTGATTGCCTGCACAGTTGCTGTAAGTACTCCATTTTCTAAAGCTTATCACATAGTACTAGCATTTTCTTCCGGTGCAAAAGAAAAGGGCTGTTGTTTGTCTTTTGTATAAAATGAACTGAAAACACTTAGATACTTATTAATGTTTCCTTACACGAATACTTCCTGTAAAGTTGATTTTATAAAGCTGTTTGATCTTTGTTTCTGAGACTGAAAGTGCTTCTATCTCAAAAAAAAAAGAAGCAAAAAATTAAAAGTGCTCATCCTAGTGGCAGGCACAACTCCTGTCACTTGTGACCATTGCTGCTGGGAGCTTGATGGCATCTTGCCGCACGCCCTTCCCTTTTAATGCTGCTCCTTAGAGATCTACACCACCTTGTATACTATTCAGAGAAATGTATAACAGTTATGCATTTCATTCATCTAATTACTGTAACCTTTTCTGCCATTTCAAGCCATATATACTATTCAGAGAAATGTATAACAATGATTGCTGCAGTAGCTCTAGGCAGAGCATGGCATGTTACTACCATAGAGGTACCCAAATATGTAGGTGTAGTTTGTGTTTTTATTTGTTCACACTGTCGCTGTATTGCTCAATTAGACAATTAGTGTTTATGAAGAAGAAGAATAAAGCTGCTGCTGTTGCTGTTATGCCTGTATTCACTGCTGTTGTTGCTGTACTTGTGATGATGTTGTACTTGTGATGATGCTACTTGTGATCTTCTGAAATGACCCATTGGGGACTTCATTACGCGGGGATAATGATTTTGCAGGTACCCTGAGAGGCTCTTGAGTTTGCTGGAATGTCGATTAACTTCCGTTCCGGCAAATTCGGGTACTCCATATGTCCTATTTTCAGCAAAGGTCATGCTCAAATTTTCCGTGAATTTTAGCATGACTTTGCTAAAAATAGGACATATGGGGTACTTGCGACTAATGCATGGGCCGGGGTATCTTAGTACTTAATTAAGTAGGATCAACTGCCCCTTTATTCTTGTTGCATTAAACCATAGGTGGCAATAGAGCCAAGTGATTAGGCCCAACTCAGAATTCTCCTACCCAGCTTAGCTTTTAGGGTGCCGTGGCATCGACAAACCCTAAATTATAAAACCTTGGCTTTTAGGGTGCCTCGGTGTCGATAAGAACCTAAATGATGAAAGCTTAGGCTTTTAGGGTGCCTCGGCGTCGACAAACCCTAAAGGATAAAAGCTTAGCTTTTAGGATGCCTCGGTGTCGACAAACCCTAAATGATGAGACCATGATCTTGTTCCTTGACAATAACCAACTTTTTGACCAAACTTTTTTCCTATTTAGAGCGAAACATGGCCCACAACGATGAGGCCGGCGGTTCAGGCGGCAAGCAATTCTAGGAGCTGTCCCAGGAGCTGGAGGAAGAACCTCACCGCTATGAGGACGCTGCAGAAGACACCGATCCTGACTACACAACCCCTAGTGGCGTCGGGGATAACACCACTGATGGTGCCGCCGAGGATGCCACCACTGATGATGGCGGCACACGCACAGATGGCAGCCAACCGAAGAGGCAACGGAAGGACCGGCGCCCGAGCGTGCTCAGCACCGTCAAGGAGGAATTTACTGAAGTGAACTCCGACAGGCATCCAACAGCGCCCAAAGAATTAGTCAAGGGGTACTCGGTTCAGCTCGGGTGCATTCTCCGGAGCACCGTGTCGATCAACACCTAGAACCTAAGGCATAAGGACCGAGGGAATTTGCGCAGCCTCCTCTTCACAAAGCTGCACGAACGATACAAGTTCCCCGCTGACTTTGCAAACACACGCCTCTCAGGGAATAAAGTGAACAGTGCCGCCCTCACGAGGATGAGCACGGCCCTGTCTACTTGGAGAAGCACGGTGAAGGCAATGATTGAAAAAGGTGATAGTTATGAGAAGATCAAGGCGAAATATCCTTTGATCAGCGAAGATGACTACAAGGAGTTCAAGATCAAGTGCGAGAGCAGCGCAACCTCCGAATCAAGTCAGTGGGGGAAATAAATGCGGCAGTTGAACTTAGGGGTCCACCAACCCGGTCCCGGCGGTTACAGAGTGGCGGAGCCTATATGGGACAAGGAGGACGCGGAGCGTGCCGAGCAAGGCCTACCGCCCCGCTTCGAGAAATTCCGTGACAAGCAGAACAGGAACTTTGTCAGGGCCCGGTACAAGGAGGACCCGGTAACAAAGGAGCTTACCACGGATCCGAAGACCAGGGCGCTTGAGCTTGTTCTGGTAAGGAATACACCCCCGCATAATTATCTCCATATGGTTGCATTCTCATTAATGAAACCAAATTTCAAATGGTTCACATTCCTTCCGCGAGAGGCTGAAAGCAGTAGCGCAGGGTCATCTCAGAGCTCCCCTTTCGACAACCCATTAAATAGGGCGTTGAACGTAATGAAAAGCAAGGATAAGCTCAATAAGCCATCGTCAGCTGGTCGTGTGGCCGGCAAAGGCTTGTCCACAAAATGGTCGTCATACTATACCGCTGGTGGGCGAAAGGAGAAAAAGACCAGCTCAGAAAGCCAGTCGCGCGAGGTTCAAGAACTCAAGGCACAAGTGGCGCGGATTCTGGAGATTGTCCAAGAGCAAGTGCAACAACAACTGGGAACGACGCTCACCGCCATGGTGCCTACCTTGATTCAGGGGCTGACGACGTGGATTGCGGGCGGCCAACAGGGGCCTCCCCCGGTTCCCAGCTGAAGGAAATATGCCCTAGAGGCAATAATAAAGTATTATATATTTCCTTATATCATGATAAATGTTTATTATTCATGCTAGAATTGTATTAACCGGAAACATAATACATGGGTGAATACATAGACAAACAGAGTGTCACTAGTATGCCTCTACTTGACTAGCTCGTTAATCAAAGATGGTTATGTTTCCTAGCCATAGACATGAGTTGTCATTTGATTAACGGGATCACCTCATTAGGAGAATGACGTGATTGACTTGACCCATTCCATTAGCTTAGCACCCGATCGTTTAGTATGTTGCTATTGCTTTCTTCATGACATATACATGTTCCTATGACTATGAGATTATGCAACTCCCGTTTACCGGAGGAACACTTTGTGTGCTACCAAACGTCACAACGTAAATGGGTGATTATAAAGGTGCTCTATAGGTGTCTCCAAAGGTACTTGTTGGGTTGGCGTATTTCGAGATTAGGATTTGTCACTCCGATTGTCGGAGAGGTATTTCTGGGCCCACTCGGTAATGCACATCACTATAAGCCTTGCAAGCATTGTGACTAATAAGTTAGTTGCGGGATGATGTGTTACGGAACGAGTAAAGAGACTTGCCGGTAACGAGATTGAACTAGGTATCGAGATACCGACGATCGAATCTCGGGCAAGTAACATACTGATGACAAAGGGAACAACGTATGTTGTCATGCGGTCTGACCGATAAAGATCTTCGTAGAATATGTGGGAGCCAATATGGGCATCCAGGTCCCGCTATTGGTTATTGACCGGAGACGTGTCTCGGTCATGTCTACATAGTTCTCGAACCCGTAGGGTCCGCACACTTAAAGTTACGATGACAGTTTTATTATGAGTTTATGTATGTTGATGTACCGAAGGAGTTCGGAGTCCCGGATGAGATCGGGGACATGACGAGGAGTCTCGAAATGGTCGAGGCGTAAAGATCGATATATTGGACGACTATATTCGGACTTCGGAAAGATCCGAGTGATTCGGGTATTTTTCGGAGTACCGGAGAGTTACGGGAATACGTATTGGGCCTTATTGGGCCATACGGTGAAGAAGGAAAAGGGCCTCAAGGGTGGCCGCACCCCTCCCCTTGGTCTGGTCCGAATTGGACTAGGGAAGGGGGGCGCCCCCTTCCTTCCTTCTCTTTTTCCCTTCCTCTTTTCTTATTCCATATGGGAGGTGGAATCCTACTAGGACTAGGGAGTCCTAGTAGGACTCCACACTTGGTGCGCCCCCTCCTAGGGCCGGCCTCCTCCTCCCTTGCTCCTTTATATACGGGGGCAAGGGGGCACCCCAGAGACACAACAATTGATCCTTGAGATCTCTTAGCCGTGTGTGGTGCCCCCTCCACCATATTACACCTCGATAATACCGTTGCGGAGCTTAGGCGAAGCCCTGCGTCGGTGGAACATCATCATCATCACCACGCCGTCGTGCAAACGAAACTCTCCCTCAACACTCGGCTGGATCGGAGTTCAAGGGACGTCATCGAGCTGAACGTGTGTAGAACTCGGAGGTGCCGTGCGTTCGGTACTTGATCGGTCGTATCATGAAGACGTACGACTACATCAACCGCGTTGTGATAACGCTTCCGCTGTCGGTCTACGAGGGTACGTGGACAACACTCTCCCCTCTCGTTGCTATGCATCACCATGATCTTGCGTGTGTGTAGGAATTTTTTTGAAATTACTACGTTACCCAACAGTGGCATCCGAGCCTGGTTTTATGCGTTGATGCTATGCACGAGTAGAACACAAGTGAGTTATGGGCGATATAAGTCATACTGCTTACCAGCATGTCATACTTTGGTTCAGCGGTATTGTGAGATGAAGCGGACCGGACCGACATTACGCGTACGCTTACGCGAGACTGGTTTCACCTGTGCGAGCACTCGTTGCTTAAAGGTGACTGGCGGGTGTCTGTCTCTCTCACTTTAGTTGAACCGAGTGTGGCTACGCCCGGTCCTTGCGAAGGTTAAAACAGCACCAACTTGACAAACTATCGTTGTGGTTTTGATGCGTAGGTAAGAACAGTTCTTGCTAAGCCCGTAGCAGCCACGTAAAACTTGCAACAACAAAGTAGAGGACGTCTAACTTATTTTTGCAGGGCATGTTGTGATGTGATATGGTCAAGACATGATGTGATATAATGTGTTGTATGAGATGATCATGTTTTGTAACCGAGTTATCGGCAACTGGCAGGAGCCATATGGTTGTCGCTTTATTGTATGTGATGCAATCGCCATGTAATAGTTTTACTTTATCACTAAGCGGTAGCGATAGTCGTAAAAGCAATAAGTTGGCGAGACGACAACGATGCTACGATGGAGATCAAGGTGTCGCGCCGGTGACGATGGTGATCATGACAGTGCTTCGGAGATGGAGATCACAAGCACGGTGCTTCGGAGATGGAGATCACAAGCACAAGATGATGATGGCCATATCATATCACTTATATTGATTGCATGTGATGTTAATCCTTTATGCATCTTATCTTGCTTTGATTGACGGTAGCATTATAAGATGATCTCTCACTAAAATTTCAAGATAAAAGTGTTCTCCCTGAGTATGCACCGTTGCAAAAGTTCTTCGTGCTGAGACACCACGTGTTCATCGGGTGTGATAGGCTCTACGTTCAAATACAACGGGTGCAAAACAGTTGCACACGTGGAATACTCAGGTTAAACTTGACGAGCATAGCATATAACAGATATGGCCTCGGAACACGGAGACCGAAAGGTCGAGCGTGAATTATATAGTAGATATGATCAACATAGTGATGTTCACCATTGAAACTACTCCATCTCACGTGTTAATCGGACATGGTTTAGTTGCTTTGGATCACGTAATCACTTAGATGATTAGAGGGATGTCTATCTAAGTGGGAGTTCTTAAGTAATATGATTAAATGAACTTAAATTTATCATGAACTTAGTCATGATAGTATTTTGCAAATTATGTTGTAGATCAATAGCTCGCGTTGTTGCTTCCCTGTGTTTATTTTTGATATGTTCCTAGAGAAAATTATGTTGAAAGATGTTAGTAGCAAAGATGCGGATTGGATCCGTGATCTGAGGATTATCCTCATTGCTGCACGGAAAAATTATGTCCTTGATGCACCGCTAGGTGACCGACTTATTGCAGGAGCAGATGCAGACGTTATGAATGTTTGGCTAGCTCAATATGATGTCTAATTGATAGTTTAGTGCACCATGCTTAACGGCTTAGAATCGGGACTTCAAAGACGTTTTGAACGTCATGGACCATATGAGATGTTCCAGGAGTTGAAGTTAATATTTCAAGGAAATACCCGAGTTGAGAGATATGAAGTCTCCAACAAGTTCTATAGCTAAAAGATGGAGGAGAATCGCTCAACTAGTGAGCATGTGCTCAGATTGTCTGGGTACTACAATCGCTTGAATCAAGTGGGAGTTAATCTTCCAGATAAAATAGTGATTGACAGAATTCTCTAGTCACCATCACCAAGTTAGTAGAACTTCGTGATGAACTACAGTATGCAAGGGATGATGAAAGTAATTCCCGAACTCTTCGTGATGCTGAAATCGACGAAGGTAGAAATCAAGAAAAACATCAAGTGTTGATGGTTGACGGGACCACTAGTTTCAAGAAAAGGGCAAAGGGAAGAAGGGGAACTTCAAGAAGAACGGCAAGCAAGTTGCTGCTCAAGTGAAGAAGCCTAAGTCTGTACCTAAGCCAGAGACTAAGTGCTTCTGCTACAAAAGGACTGGTCAACTGGAAGCGGAACTACCCCAACTATTTGGTGGATAAGAAGGATGGCAAAGTGAACAAAGGTATATTGGATATACATGTTATTGATGTGTACTTTACTAGTGTTTATAGCAACCCCTCGGTATTTGATACTGGTTCAGTTGCTAAGAGTAGTAACTCGAAACGGGAGTTGCAGAATAAACAGAGACTAGTAAAAGGCGAGGTGACGATGTTTGTTGGAAGTTGTTCCAAAATTGATATGATCATCATCGCACACTCCCTGTACTTTCGGGATTAGTGTTGAAACTAAATAAGTGTTATTTGGTGTTTGCGTTGAGCATGAATATGATTTGATCATGTTTATTGCAATACGGTTATTCATTTAAATTAGAGAACAATTGTTGTTCTGTTTACATGAATAAAACCTTCTATGGTCATACACACCAACGAAAATGGTTTGTTGGATCTCGATCGTAGTGATACACATATTCATAATAATGAAGCCAAAAGATGCAAAGTTAATAATGATAGTGCAACTTATTTGTGGCACTGCCGTTTAGGTCATATTGGTGTAAAGCGCATGAAGAAACTCCATACTGATGGAATTTTGGAATCACTTGATTATGAATCACTTGATGCTTGCGAACCGTGCCTCATGGGCAAGATGACTAAAACGCTGTTCTCCGGAACTATGGTGAGAGCAACAGATTTGTTGGAAATCATACATACAGATGTATGTGGTCTGATGAAAATTGAGGCTCGTAGCAGGTATCATTATTTTCCGACCTTCACAGATGATTTGAGCAGATATGGGTATATCTACTTGATGAAACATAAGTGTGAAGAATTTGAAAAGTTCAAAGAATTTCAGAGTGAAGTAGAAAATCATCGTGACGAGAAAATAAGGTTTCCATGATTTGATCGCGGAGACAAATATTTGAGTTACGAGTTTGGTCTTCAATTAAAACAATGTGGAATAGTTTCACAAATTCACGCCACCTAGAACACCACGGTGTAATGGTGTGTCCAAACGTCATAACCGTACTTTATTGGATATAGTGCAATCTATGATGTCTCTTACCAATTTACCACTAATCGTTTTGGGGGTTATGCATTAGAGACAGCTGCATTCACGTTAAATAGGGCACCATCAAAATCCGTTGAGACGACGCCTTATGAACTGTGGTTTGGCAAGAAACCAAAGTTGTCGTTTCTTAAAATTTTGGGGTTGCGATGCTTATGTGAAAAAAGTTTCATCCTGATAAGCTCAAACCCAAATCGGAGAAATGTGTCTTCATAGGATACCCAAAGGAGACAGTTGGGTACACCTTCTATCACAGATCCGAAGGCAAGACATTCGTTGCTTAGTATGGATCCTTTCTAGAGAAGGAGTTTCTCTCGAAAGAAGTGAGTGGGAGGAAAGTAGAACTTGATGAGGTAACTGTACCTGCTCCCTTATTGGAAAGTAGTTCATCACAGAAATCTGTTCCTGTGACTCCTACACCAATTAGTGAGGAAGTTAATGATGATGATCATGTAACTTTAGATCAATTTACTAGCAAACCTCGTAGGTAAACCAGAGTAAGATCCGCACCAGAGTGGTATGGTAATCCTGTTCTGGAGGTTATGTTACTAGACCATGACGAACCTACGAACTATGAAGAAGCGATGGTGAGCCCAGATTCCGCAAAATGCCTTGAGGCCATGAAATCTGAGATGAGATCCATGTATGAGAACAAAGTGTGGACTTTGATTGACTTGCCCAATGATCGGCGAGCCATTGAGATTAAATGGATCTTCAAGAGGAAGATAGTGATAGTAGTGTTACTATCTACAAAGCTAGAATTGTCGCAAAAAGGTTTTCGACAAATTCAAGGTGTTGACTACGATGAGAGTTTCTCACTCGTATCTATGCTTAAGTCTGTCTGAATCATGTTAGCAATTGCCACATTTTATGAAATATGGCAAATGGATAAACAAAACTGCATTCCTTAATGGATTTATTAAAGAAGAGTTGTATATGATGCAACCAGGAGGTTTTGTCAATCCTAAAAGTACTAACAAAATATGCAAGCTCCAGCGATCCATCTATGGACTGGTGCAAGCATCTCGGAGTAGGAATATACGCTTTGATAAGTTGATCAAAGGATATAGTTTTATACAGACTTGTGGTGAAGCCTGTATTTACAAGAAAGTGAGTGGGAGCACTACAACATTTCTGATAAGTATATGTAAGTGACATATTGTTGGTCGGAAATAATGTAGAATTATTCTGCAAAGCATAAAGGAGTGTTTGAAAGAAGTTTTTCAAAGATAGACCTCGGTGAAGCTGCTTACATATTGAGCATCAAGATCTATAGAGATAGATCAAGACGCTTGATAAGTTTTTTCAATGAGTACATACCTTAACAAGATTTTGAAGTAGTTTAAAATAGAACAGTCAAAGAAAGAGTTCTTGCCTGTGTTACAAGGTGTGAAATTGAGTGAGACTCAAAGCCCGACCACGGCAGAAGATAGAAAGAGAATGAAAATCATTCCCTATGCCTTGGCCATAGGTTCTATAAAGTATGCCATGCTGTGTACCATATCTATTGTATACCCTAGACTGATTTTGGCAAGGGAGTACAATAGTGATCTAGGAGTAGATCACTGGACAGCGGTCAAAATTATCCTTAGTGGAATAAGGATATGTTTCTCGATTATGGAAGTGACAAAAGGTTCGTCGTAAAGGGTTACGTCGATGCAAGTTTTCACACTAAATCTAGATGACTCTAAGTCTCGGTCTAGATACATATTGAAAGTGGGAGCAATTAGCTAGAGTAGCTCCGTGCAGAGCATTGTAGACATAGAAATTTGCAAAATACTTACGGATCTGAATGTGACAGACCCGTTGACTAAAATTATCTCACAATCAAAACATGATCACACCTTAGTACTCTTTGGGTGTTAATCACATAGCGATGTGAACTAGCTTATTGACTCTAGTAAACCCTTTGAGTGTTGGTCACATAGAGATGTGAACTATGGGTGTTAATCACATGGTGATGTGAATTATTGATGTTAAATCACATGGCGATGTGAACTAGATTATTGACTCTACTGCAAGTGGGAGACTGAAGGAAATATGCCCTAGAGGCAATAATAAAGTATTATATATTTCCTTATATCATGATAAATGTTTATTATTCATGCTAGAATTGTATTAACCGGAAACATAATACATGTGTGAATACATAGACAAACAGAGTGTCACTAGTATGCCTCTACTTGACTAGCTCGTTAATCAAAGATGGTTATGTTTCCTAGCCATAGACATGAGTTGTCATTTGATTAACGGGATCACCTCATTAGGAGAATGACGTGATTGACTTGACCCATTCCATTAGCTTAGCACCCGATCGTTTAGTATGTTGCTATTGCTTTCTTCATGACATATACATGTTCCTATGACTATGAGATTATGCAACTCCCGTTTACCGGAGGAACACTTTGTGTGCTACCAAACGTCACAACGTAAATGGGTGATTATAAAGGTGCTCTACAGGTGTCTCCAAAGGTACTTGTTGGGTTGGCGTATTTCGAGATTAGGATTTGTCACTCCGATTGTCGGAGAGGTATCTCTGGGCCCACTCGGTAATGCACATCACTATAAGCCTTGCAAGCATTGTGACTAATAAGTTAGTTGCGGGATGATGTGTTACGGAACGAGTAAAGAGACTTGCCGGTAACGAGATTGAACTAGGTATCGAGATACCGACGATCGAATCTCGGGCAAGTAACATACTGATGACAAAGGGAACAACGTATGTTGTTATGCGGTCTGACCGATAAAGATCTTCGTAGAATATGTGGGAGCCAATATGGGCATCCAGGTCCCGCTATTGGTTATTGACCGGAGACGTGTCTCGGTCATGTCTACATAGTTCTCGAACCCGTAGGGTCCGCACACTTAAAGTTACGATGACAGTTTTATTATGAGTTTATGTATGTTGATGTACCGAAGGAGTTCGGAGTCCCGGATGAGATCGGGGACATGACGAGGAGTCTCGAAATGGTCGAGACGTAAAGATCGATATATTGGACGACTATATTCGGACTTCGGAAAGGTTCCGAGTGATTCGGGTATTTTTCGGAGTACCGGAGAGTTAGGGAATATGTATTGGGCCTTATTGGGCCATACGGGAAAGAAGGAAAAGGGCCTCAAGGGTGGCCGCACCCCTCCCCTTGGTCTGGTCCGAATTGGACTAGGGAAGGGGGGCGCCCCCTTCCTTCCTTCTCTTTTTCCCTTCCTCTTTTCCTATTCCATATGGGAGGTGGAATCCTACTAGGACTAGGGAGTCCTAGTAGGACTCCACACTTGGTGCGCCCCCTCCTAGGGCCAGCCTCCTCCTCCCTTGCTCCTTTATATACGGGGGCAAGGGGGCACCCCAGAGACACAACAATTGATCCTTGAGATCTCTTAGCCGTGTGCGGTGCCCCCCTCCACCATATTACACCTCGATAATACCGTTGCGGAGCTTAGGCGAAGCCCTGCGTCGGTGGAACATCATCATCATCACCACGCCGTCGTGCTGACGAAACTCTCCCTCAACACTCGGCTGGATCGGATTTCGAGGGACGTCATCGAGCTGAACGTGTGTAGAACTCGCAGGTGCCGTGCGTTTGGTACTTGATCGGTCGGATCGTGAAGACGTACGACTACATCAACCACGTTGTGATAACGCTTCCGCTGTCGGTCTACGAGGGTACGTGGACAACACTCTCCCCTCTCGTTGCTATGCATCACCATGATCTTGCGTGTGCGTAGGAAATTTTTTGAAATTACTACGTTACCCAACACCAGCTTCACGGCCAGCAACTCGCACAACGCGCAGGCGGCGCCATTGGTGTCTCCGGCGGAAGCGGTATTCGTGTCTCCGGCGCCGGCACGGGCATTGGAGCTTAATGCACCCGGGTGTACGCCGGCCGGCACCTCGCCAGCAAGCGGCCCCCCCGTCTGTTGCACACCCGCCGTTGGCGGTGCCTCGACATTGGCCGAGCTCGACGGCATCACGGTAACTAAGCCTCTCGGCCGATGACTTCATCTCCTTGCCTTTGACTGGGCATCCCTGACGCCCTACATGTTTTCGCAGGGCACCGCCGACGTTCCTTGCACTCTCCTGCACTTCGTGGGCAGCAAGTTGGTCGATGTCGCCAAGGGCAGAATCGTTCAACCGGGCAACCGCGTGTTCCACGGTAATCCGATGCCACCCACCTTGTATAGGGTTGAACTGGTTCGGGTGCTGCCAGGCTGCGACGAGTTGTTACCTCCGATTCAACCCACTGGGGCCGACGAAGATGATGTGATGACCCTCAGCGCCTGCGTAAGCTGGCCCCTGCTTTGGCCGAAGAGCCAGATTCGTTTGGGGCGGGGGACACCACCCCACAGACAAGACCGCCAGTCGTGCCAGCGCCAAGCCATGGCAAGAACGCCGCAACGCTACCGGACATGCCGGACATCCCTATGGCACAGGATCCGGACATGCATATGGCACAGGATCCGGACGACGACGACGACGGTACATTTACCAACGTCGATAAGTACTTTGCCGAACATGGGTACGGTGACGAGTTCTGCGGGCCTCCTTCTCAAGAACCCAACCCTGAAAAAGACGACCGCGATTTAGCTGGTACGACGGAGAAACCCAATTGCAACAGGCGTCGTCTGGCGTTCAGTTCTCAGGAGATGCCTCCAGCTGCTGCCTTCACCGAGCCTCAGATAGCTGAGGTGCGAAATATTATCAGCCCCAACGTGCTCAAGAAGGCGGTCTGTGAGCAGAACTCGATCCCATTACAGCAAATAAGGAAGAAGGGATGGAAACGAAAGACTAACAAGGGCGCCGGTGCGAGCCAGCCGGCACCGAGTACGATCCGTGCTCAGGACGGGCCACCTTCACCTAAGGATATCTCGAGGAGGGTGCATGTGGCGGGTAGGGCGATGCTACCGACAAATATGCTCAATGCTGCAACCGGTGCTATGCGGAGTCTACATGACAGTGTTCTTTCTTTGGAGAAGCGGCGTCTCAAAGAGAATGATGTGGCATACCCGGTTTTCGTGGCCAAGGTGCCAGAGGGCAAGGGCTTTGTGGATAGCGCCGTCGGGGGTACGATCGTCCTGCGGTTTGATGACATCTTTGCTATGTTTAACCTTCATCCGCTGCACTACACCTTCGTTCGGCTGTTTTCGCTGAGTATGGAGATGCGGATCACTAGAGACAAGACCCCGGACATTGTGATAGTCGACCCCTTCTACATGCGTGCCAAGATCTTGGGCAGCGCTGGGGACCGGCAAGTCACGAGTTCACACCTCGAAGGCGTCATTCTGGCAAACCCAGATCAGGATAACTTCCTCGTGCCTTACTTTCCCGAGTAAGTCGTCCCCTAACCAACCCGTAACATATGATTTCTTAGATTTCGATCGTTCTTTTTTTTCTAACATTCCGTGTTCTGTGAAGTGACACACATTGCACACTCATCCTCTTAAGCCCGAAATATTCCATGGCCACGTATTTCGACCCGGACCGTGACTCCAAGATAGACTACACAAATATCAAGAAAGTTCTTGATGATGCTCTCCCTCGCTACGCCGCATCTGGAGGCACCTTTAAGAGGCCAGCTCGTAGGTACGGCAGGCACGTGTTCACCCACAATACGACGTTCCCCTGCGTCAAGCAGCCGCCTGACGGTCAAAAGGATGCCTACTACGCCCTCCATCACATGCAGACGATCGTACGGGACCATAATCACCTTCTGCTACCAAATAATCTCAAAGATTGGGCCACAAGCTTGGCGGCAATCCAGGAACCGGACATCCGACAAGAATTCTTTCGCATCCAGTCGGAGTTTGCAGAAATCATCCATCAAGATGTCCTTCGTACCTCGGGGCAATTCTACCTCAAATATCAACCGTCCAACAGTGAGATAGACACAACGCTACAAATGCAGGCTGACAACGCCCGCGACTTCATGACCATCACGAAAGACGGCGGCTTCATCCACACTCTGGTCCCATGAGTCGAGTCGAAAGTAGTGATGCTATGTGTAGTTCTGAAACATCGATTAGCTCATGTTGTAATTAAACTTTAATGAACTTGTATGTCTCTTTGGTTTGGACAGTCGTTCAACTTAGATGTAATCGATGCTATTTATTAGTAGGACCATGAATCGTGCTATTAATGTCTTGCTTTTCTCTTCCGATCCTTTTGTTGCATACTTATATATTGCTTATGTATTGTCTGTTGTTTGGCTAGTGCATAGAGATGCCGTCGTATGTCGTGTACAAGGGTAAGGTTCCCGGAGTCTACGACGACTGGGAGGAGTGTCGGAGACAGGTTCACCGTTTTAGCGGTAACAGTTACAAAGGGTACACCACTAGGGCGGAGGCGGAATCTAGATACGCGCGCTATCTAGCGGGAGAGAGGAGGGAGCGTTGGAGGAACCAGATGAAGACCAGTTTCATCGCGATGATGCTCATCGTGATGACCGCAGCTCTCTTCTATGTGATGGTAGTTTAGATGATCGATATCGACTTGTAATGTCAAGACAAACTCGCTACTCGCGGTCTCGAGACTTGTAATGTTCTATCTTTGTTCTGTCTTTTGAATTCGGAGACTAATATGATGAATTGTATTCGGAGACTAATCTTCTATTGTATTCGATGAATCTGTTGTTGTTGTGTGGTGCTGTCTATATTCTGTCCAATAATATATTTTGTAACCTGTGCAAATATCAGAAAAGAAAAAAATCCCTAATATTCATACTAATGCTGCATCACCCCAACGTGCGCCATTAGTATGCCAAAGGATACTAATGGCGCATCACCCCACAGTGCGCCATTTGTATGGCAAAGCACATGTGTAAATATCGCCCCCTGGGAGGCACACTAATGGCGCATGTTGGTCTATACTAATGGCGCACGGCGAGATGCGCCATTAGTATACCAGATACTAATGGCGCACCAGTGGTGCGCCATTAGTATTTAATACTAGTGGCGTGGTACGAGTGGTGCACCAGTAGTGCGCCATTAGTAGGCAAAACGGGTGCGCCACTAGTAGGCCTTTTCCTAGTAGTGCTTTACTGATGCAGAAACAAACAACTTTTGACTCTATTCACTCTGTGGTTAGTACAACACAACATAATTTTTTTAATAGATGAAGATATCTTTATGTGTATAGAAGTACATTAATCGCCTAGACACGCCAATCGTTCAATGCACACTAGGTTATTTTGAATCTGGTAGGCGATGGAATCAACTCCGTCACTGGTTTTAAGGCCGAAACTGAACAGTTGGCTAGAGGGCTCGAATCGACCTCTTGCTAGAACGAACGAGCTGCATAATGCGTTACCTGGTGGAGGCGGCTCGCCGCAGCAGGGGCCTTGCGTCGGGGAGGAAGGGCTCGCCGCAGCAGGGGCCTTGCGCCGGCACGAATCAGCTCTGTCAGGTTCAGAAAGTTGAGATCAGATAGCTGGGGGCCGCACCGGCGAGGGTCGCTGGAAGAAGACTGGGGCTCGAAGGAGTAAGCGAGGGCCTCACCTCGAACGGGACGGAGATGGTGGGGGCGGAAGGGCTCGTCGCCGCCGGTGAAGACTGAAGACTATGGAGCGCGAGGGTCGGAGCGGGGGAGGCGGCGGGGGCGCGGGGGCGGCGGCGGCGCAGTACGGGTCGGGGCAGTGGGCGGGTCGGGGCAGCTGTGGGCGGGTGAGAGAGATGGTGGGGGCGGAAGGGCTCATCGCCGCCGGTGAAGACTGAAGACTATAGAGCACGAGGGTCGGGGCAGGGGAGGCGGCGCAGTACGGGTCGGGGCAGTGGGCGGGTCGGGGCAGCTGTGGGCGGGTGAGAGAGATGGGGAAGATAGAAAGGACTGTGGATTTTAGTGGGGGAAGGGTTAGCAATGGCGCACCCCCGAGCGGTGCGCCATTAGAATTTTTTTTTGATAGCAATGGCGCATCCACACGCGGTGCGCCATTAGAAATCTTATTTTTTGTATAGCAATGGCGCATCCCAGAGAGGTGCGCCATTAGTAATCTTTTTTTGAATAGCAATGGCGCACCCTAGAGAGGTGCGCCGTTAGTAATCTTTTTTTTGTATAGCAATGGCGCTCGGGGGGAGGGAGGGGGAACCGAGCGAGGAGACAGGGGAGGGTGCGGGGGGTCGTCGGCGGCGGTGGAGCGGGGAGGGTGCGGGGGGTCGGTGGCGGCGGTGGAGCGGGGAGGGTGCGGGGGTCGGTGGCGGCGGTGGAGAGTGGGAGGGTGCGGTGGGTGCTCGGCGGCGGTGGAGCGGGGAAGGGTGCGGGGGGTCGGCGGCGGCGGTGGAGCGGGGGAGGTTGGGGGGTGCTCGGCGGCGAGGGCGATTTGGCGGGGGGGGGTAGCGATCGAGATGGAGGGGGGTCGAGATCGAGTGTCCTCATGAATATTCAATATTTTTTCATATTGAATATGAAAAAATATCATCAAATTTGAAAATAAATATTCATGAGGACACTAGAACAAAAGAAATATCATTTCAATATGTCGAAATACAATCGAGAAATGAAGGCTACAATTTAGATACAATCGATCTTAGCTAGCTATCTGTTCACAATCTTCTTGCCCTTATTTTTCATAAATGGAGTTCTTCTCTTGAACGGACGTCCTTTAGGTAGGGTGGTCCTGCTTCTTCTTGTGGTGTATGCTGGTACTTCATCGTCGTCGTCATGTTCCATCTTCGGGTCGCCGTACTTTTCGAAGTCTTGCTCATTGGCGACTCCATCCATTCCGATGATCTTCCTTTTGCCTCTGCTCATGGCAACACGACTGGGCTTTGACAGGTCGGTAATGAAGAAGCATTGGTCCGCTTGGGAAGCCAGTACCCATGGCTCATTTTTCGCGGTGACGTTTGCGCCCGCGGTCTTGGATTTGGCTTCGGGTATAACCATGGTGGTGAAATACCGGTCTTATTTTAGGACGCTCTTGGCCCATCTGACACAGAACATCGGGACCTTCTCTCCAGCGTAGCTCAGCTCCCAGATCTCCTCGATCCTTCCGTAGTATCTATCCTTGTCGTCACCGGTGTAGGATTCCATCGTTACCCCGGAGTTCTGATAACCATCGCTCTTCATGTCCTTTCCGTCGGTGTAGAATGTGTAGCCGTTGATATCGTACGCCTCATACGTCATCAGGTTGTGCTCGGCGCCTTGTGACAAGGCGAATATGAGTTGTTCTTCCGCGGAAGAATCCTCATGTAAAGGGTACGACAAAAGCTTCTGCTTGAACCAACGCGTGAAACATGAGTTGTGCTCTTTGATTATATCTCCGTCCGTCCTCTGTTGGCCTCGGTCATTGTACGTCTTCTCAATAAAGGTTTTGTGCTCTACCACCCAAGGATCGACCACGTCTATGTGTTCTAGCGCGACTAGGTTTGCTCTTTCAAAGTCGGCGAGTCGACACTCGAAGTCGACATGCATTTCGCGGCGACCCTCACGGTGACCCCATCCAGGGAGCCTGCCGAGGTGCCTGTTGACGGGCAGACCAACGGGGTTCTCGATGCCTAGATAATTCGTGCAGTAGGAGATGCACTCTTCGGTCAGAAAGCCCCTGGCTATGCTTCCCTCTGGACATGACATGTTGCGAACGTATCCTTTGATGACACCATTCATCCTTTCGAACGGCATCATGCTGTGCAGGAACGTCAGCCCGAGTTGGATGATATCCTCCACGATATGGACCAGCAGATGCACCATAACGTCGAAGAATGCGGGCGGGAAGTACATCTCAAGCTCGCATAGTATCACCACGATCTCTTCCTGTAGCCTTCTGAGTTGCCTCACGCCAACCGACTTCTGAGAGATGACGTCAAAAAAGTTGCATAGGCCAAATAGCGTTTCACGGACGTGCGCGTCCATGATCCCACGGATTGCAACTGGAAGTATCTGCATCATCAGCACGTGACAGTCGTGAGACTTCATTCCGCTGAACTTCTGCTTCGCTGAGTCTAGGTATCTGCTTATCTTCCCCGCGTAACCGTAAGGAAGTTTGACTCCTACGAGGCAGGTGGAAAACTGGTCGATCTCCTCCTGACTTAGAGTGAAGCACGCGGGAGGGAAGTCATTTCCGGTCTTCTTGGCCTTTTTGCCTTTGCGACGACTTTCCGTGTCCTGCTTCGCCTCATCATCATCATCATTAGCGTCAAGCTCCTCCCTGATGCCCATTGATTTCAAGTCTGCCCTTGCTTTCGGCCCATCTTTGGTCCTCTCTGGCATGTTGAGCAGGGTACCAAGCAGACTCCCGCACACGTTCTTCGTGATATGCATGACATCAAGGCTGTGAGGCACACGGTGGATCTTCCGGTACGGCAAGTCCCAGAAAACAGACCTCTTTTTCCATACCTTCAACAGCGGCTCTTGCGCCTTTCAATTCTTTCCCGGCTCTGGCGCCTTTTGCTTCTTTCCCGGTAGCGGGCAATCTTTCCAATTTTTCAACAGCTCGTCTATTTCCTCGCCGCTCCTCGTACGCGGGTGTCTTCGGGTTTCGGTTTCACCATCGAACAGATCCTTGCGTTTCCTCCATGAGTCATCATCGCGAAGCCACCTTCGATGTCCCATGAACACGGTTTTCAAAGACCCGGGATCTCTATCTAGCTGGCGATATGTTGTGTCATCCATGCACCTGACGCATCCAGAAAATCCATGGACCACCTGCCCCGCAAAATATCCGTAACCGAGATAGTCGTGCACCGTCGTGAGCAGTGCGGCTCTCATAGGGAAATATTCATTCTCTGCGGCGTCCCACGTATTGGCTGGCGTTTTCCACAGCGTGTCTAGCTCCTCTTTCAGCAGCCCCAGATATAGATTGATGTCGTTCCCTGGTTGTTTCGGCCTTAAATTAGCATACTCATGTGAATGTACTTCCTCTTCATGCACAACCAGGGGGAAGGTTGTACATCCACACAAATATAGGCCAGGTGCTATGTGTGCTTCTTTGGCTGCCAAACGGATTGACTCCATCGGTGCTCGCGCCCAGCACGATGTTCCTTGGATCGTTCCCAAATTCTGGGTGTTCGAAGTTCAACGCTTGCCACTGGCTCCCATCCTTAGGGTGACTCAGCATCTTGTCTTTTTTATTTATGTACGGATCATTTGCGTCATCTTCTCGGTTCTTCTCCTCCCTATCAGCGTGCCAACGCAAGAGCTTTGCTACCTTAGGGTCCGCGAAATACCGCTGCAGACGAGGAGTGATCGAAAAGTACCACACCACTTTTCGAGGAGCTTTCTTCCTCTTCTTGTATCGAGTGACGCTGCACACCGGACATATGGTAGACTCCGCGTGCTCGTCCCGACAAATGATGCAATTGTTCATGCACACATGGTCTTTCACGTGCGCTAAATCCAGAGGACACACGATTTGCTTCGCCTCCTCGAAACTGGTCGGGCACTTGTTCCCCTTGGGAAGACGTTCGTGCTAGAATGACATGTTCTCGTCGAAGCATGCGTCGGTCATTTTGTGTTTTACCTTCATCTCCAGAGCCATGAGCGTTACTTTCAGGCGGGTATCCTCGGGCCTGCATCCTTCATACAATGGAGTGACCGCGTCTATCTCCAGTTGATCCAGCTTGGCTTTCTCTCGGGCGGCAGCTCTTGCGTTATCCGTCTGCTTGAGAAGCAGCTCTTGAATATGAGGGTCCTGCACCCAGCCCATCGATGGTCCATCATCGTCTGCTCCGGCACCTTCATCTTCATGATCATGCCCTTCGTCTTCTCCAGCATCTTCCTCATCATCATGTCCGGCATCTTCTACATGATGACTGTGTACTGCATCTACTTCGTGATCATGTCCTGGAGATTCTTAGTCTTCTCGCCTGCCCTCGCCGTGGTTGTCTTGCTGCCCTTCCTCATTTCTTGCCGGCCGGCCCCCATGGACGACTTCATAATCATCTTCATCACCTTGCCACCGATAGCCATCCATGAAACCACGCAAGAGCAGGTGGTCCCGCACCTGTACGGAATCCGGGTCCATAAGGCTCCTCAGCTTGCATCTTCGACACGGACAACTTATCTCCGTCTCATTCTTTTGAAGCATCTCAGCCTTCGCGGAGCTCAAAAACCTATTCACGATGCCTTCGGTCATCGTGCGGACCATGGTCGCCTGCGGGGTAGAGCAAAACGATATTTTAGAACCAAGAAAAAATTTCGCATGACTTTGCCTAAAAATAGGACCAAAAAGAATGCATAGTGCCAAAATTCTCACCGAAACAGAAATGAATCAACATTCCGGCAAAATATTGGCAACTATCGCATTTGAAATACCGGTACCTGCAAACACAAACATATATGCAACACCACAAACATATGCAACACCACAAACATACATAGATCTAGTAGGCCATAAAAAGTGCATGTGCACGTTGTTGGAGGGAGAAAAAAGTAGATCTACAACATCAAGAAAGCTTTCCCCTTACTTACCTATCAAAAAAAGGTAATTTAACCATTTAATTTGGATGAATCTATGGTGCAAATGAGGTGAGGAGGAGGAGGCAGCCGAGACAAGCTTGGAGGAGGAGGTGGAGAGAATGAAGTGGGGAAAGTGAGTGTGTAGGTGCCTGTCCGAAATATCTAGCCGGTCCCAGGTTACTAATGGCGCACCACCAACAAATGCGCCATTAGTAACCCTGGTTACTAATGGCGCACCAGCTGGCGGTGCGCCATTAATAGTTTTGCAACAAAAAACAAAAAATGATAGTAGTGGTGCACGGGGTGACTGGTGCGCCATTACTAGTTAAAACTATTAATGGCGCATTGTGCCCGGGTGCGCCATTAGTATTTCTGGAAAAAAGAAAAAAAATGCTAGTAGTGGCGCACCATGGTTGTGGTGCGCCATTAGTGTCTATCACACTAATGGCGCACCAGCACACGGTGCGCCATTAGTATTTTTGGAAAAAAGAAAAAAAAGTTAGTAGTGGCGCACCATGGTTGTGGTGTGCCATTAATGTCTATCACACTAACGGTGCACCAGCACACGGTGCGCCACTGCTATATAGTAGTGGCGCACCGCATGTCTGGTGCGCTATTAGTGTACATATTATCTATAGCCCTTTTCCTAGTAGTGCCAGAGTAACCATCTAGAAAGCAAAAATGTGTATGTTTGTATAACCTTTCTAGCATTTGATCAATAAAAGGCAAAGGGTAATGATCCTTTTTAGTAGCTTTACTTAATTTGCGGAAATCAATTACCATCCTATAACCTGTAATAATTTTTTGCGGAATCAATCCATCTTTATCATTAGGAACGACAGTAATACCTCCCTTCTTAGGGACACAATGGACATGAGTTACCCACTGACTATCAGCAACGGGATAAATTATACCTGCCTCAAGGAGCTTTAATATTTCCTTTCTTACCACTTCTTTCATCTTAGGATTTAGCCGTCGTTGGTGATCAATAACTGGTTTAGCGTCTTTCTCCAAATTTATTTTGTGTTGACATAGAGTGGGACTAATGCCCTTAAGATCATCAAGAGTATATCCAATAGCAGGACGGTGCTTCTTCAGAGTTTTCAGTAATTTCTCTTCCTCCTTCTCTGAAAGGTTAGCACTAATAATAACAGGATATATCTTCTTTTCATCAAGATAAGCATATTTAAGAGTATTAGGTAATGGTTTAAGCTTAAACACGGGATCACCCTTGAGTGGAGGAGGATCCCCTAGGATTTCAACAGGAAAGTTGTGTTTCATAATGGGTCCCTGTTTAAACAATACTTCATCTATTTCCCTTCTTTCATTCATAAACATATTATTTTCATGGTCAAGCACAACAATAGAAGCACGACCAATAATTTCATCTTTACTAGGCAATTCCTCATCACGGGGTTGTCTACGAAATTTAGCAAAGTTAAATTCATGAGACATATCTCCCAAACCAATAGTAACAATATCCTTTTCGCAGTCTATTCTAGCATTAACAGTGTTCAAGAAGGGTCTACCATATATGATGGGACAAAAGCTATCTTGTGGGGAACCAAGAACAAGAAAATTAGCAGGATATTTAACCTTCCCACACAAGACTTCAACATCTCTAACAATCTCAATCGGTGAAATAGTATATCTATTGGCAAGCTTAATTGTCACATCAATTTCTTCTATCTCAGCAGGTGCAATATCATGCATAATTTCTTTGTATAAAGAATGAGGTATTGCACTAGCACTAGCACCCATATCACACAAGCCATCACTACACCACAACACGGATGCAACGGCATGTAATCTGCCGGGAGAAGTCTCCTAAGAGGGCAGATAAACTGCCGGGACAGCCATTCTCCCGGCAGATGGAACTGCCACGAGAACGGCTGCCGGGAAATAGATCTCCCGGCAGATACAGATCTCCCGGCAGTTACACTGCCAGGAAGCCTCGTTTTCCCGGCAGATAGAAGTATATGCCGGTAATGCAATTGCTGGCAGATAGTCTGCCCTTGTTTTCTACATACCCCAACACTTTTACTGATCCTGGTAGTGTATATGTTGCTTTCAATTTCTATTCATACACGAATTTGGTGGCATTTATATTTGTTTTGATTTCTATTCATACAGGAATTCGCTCAAGATTCAACAGCAGTTGTCAAACACGTAATGACTAACACTTTAGTATTTTGACTTCCGTACATGCGTTCAGTAGCATCCAGCTACATTAGTAAACATTATTTACATGTAAGACAATAATATTTTTTGTTCAAACTAAGCTAAACAAATGGTTTGAGCTATGAATACAAGAAACATCATGTAGACTTCAAGCGCTATCATATAGACGTCAAGTGCTATCATGTAGAAGAAACATCATGTAGAGAGTAGCACAGAAGATCTTCCAACCATGATGCCAACCTGAAAGGAGAAGATGGTAGATCTGCTATAAGCTAATAACCTTGGTAAACTATCTATATTGTAGCACAAAAAATGGAGATAGGCTCAGACATCAAAACACTAATGGCTCGCCTCTTGAGGGGGGATTTCGCATGCCGGAGGATATGGGAACAGAATTGATAGCAAAGTTTGCCAGGATCCTACTTGAATAATCCATTAAATATCGTGCCCTAATATGTTCTTAGCTCCACTACTAGTACTTGTCCTGGCATAAATTTGCTTGCAAACATACTAGCTGAATTGCTCTACTGAAGAAAATCTTTGGATTGAATATTACTTCTAAAGCGATGAAACTTACACAAATAATAGACACCAAAAGGACGGCGAAACTTTGGTCAAGCCTGGCAAATGAGCATAAGATATGCATATATGTAACTGCGGAGAAAATAGTTAGTTCAAGGTATTAGAAAGATATAAAAGATCTGCATCCAGCGACACAAACAAAGTTTTACAAATCCAGTCTTCTTAATCAATTTAAGAATTCATCACAAATTTTAATTGTCTAAAAATTCAGACCGATGACAACAGATTGACTAAAAAAGGTCATATAAAATAATGACAATTGTAAAAGAAAGGAAAAGGGAGATTACTTGTTGTTTCTTTTAGATCTCCTTAAATAAAGCTAGAACGTTACAATCAATTAATATGCCGAGAATCAATGAAATAAACTAAATAACCATCATAATTTCCATCTTGTACATGAGCTTGTTGTCTATACTTCGATATCTAGTTAAGCAAAGAACAGCAAACACCTAGACATATAGTTTATTCACATGAGATTCAAAGCTATGAAACTAGGCTGCTAAATAATCATATTATTTGCACAAGGTAGAGGCTCATAAAAGAAGACCTTAACAAAGTAGCAGCATGAACTAGAATGAGCAGAATATCTACACATACCTTTTGACTAGTACAGAATGCACAAATATCTCAATTCTCCTCCATGCACAAGACTTCGAGTTGTAGTGAACTCGGTTCCTAAAGCGTTGTCTAGAAATAACTAAAATATACATGAGATAGGATCAGATAATATCAAGGCGTTACTATTCCAAAGCAAGTAGTCATATCATGTTTTAAACCAGATGCGTAGCTAACAGAAAACCTATTTCTGCTAGCATCATTTTCAGCTCAGTGTGTATCTACAACAAGATTCCTGATGTGTACAAAATACTTAACAGTGTAATGGCAGGTCAGCCACTTTTTACACATGAAAAAAATACTGGACTATGTGTAGGAATACAAGATAAGGCATCACATATGCACTTCATAAATGGTTATATGGCAAGAGGCCTTCGACTCTGTTTCAAGTACTAGCCAATAACAAAAGACTCAGCTTCAGAAAACACAGGGCATGCAAAAGCTCAGTTCCAAGACATGTAAAAGCTTCCAATAGTTGTATGCATAAAAATGCTAAGCAAATTCAGGGCATGCATACATACACATGCCAAGCAAAATCTCGGCTCATATGTTTACTGCAGTTTTATTTGCATGAAGCATATAAGAAACGAAATGCTAAATAAGTTTCAATGTTCTGAAATGGCAGCAAACATGTATCCAAAAGCAAAATACTGAATCTAAGACTTAACTACCAAGATTATTACCCCCTCAGCTTGCTTGTGGTTGCGTACTCATGTTGCTGCTTTTGCCATGAACTTATAAGTCATTCTCAGCTGCATATATAGAAGCAAAGACTTTAAAGCTATCAACCGTAATAGTCATTGGTAAATATATAATCATAAGAGCATAAGCTTATGTGCTTGTATGGAGTAGTCGACGCTGCTTGGTGGAGAGGACAAATAAGATGCACACTGATCACAAAAAAAACAATCCAAAATTTTAATTCAGTGAAAGCATCAAATGAAAATTAGGGAACAGTTTGTAAGAATTACGTATAGGAGAAAAGAGCATGGTAGTCAGCTAGCCCCATGACCCAGTTCTTCAAAAAAATCTACTTAGGAGCATATCTCCCAATTTCCATTACTGAAAACATCACATGTCTCAAGTTCGTCCCCTTCCAGGGGTACCTCAAAACATCAGAAACTAAGCCACACACACCAGCGCTACTACCAAACTAGACGCAGAACCTAAACAACGAGCATCCAAACGTTTTAATTATCAGCAACAAAACAATAGTCTTATATTACTCGTGGCCCTGCATGACAACGTACTGTACTACCAGGGTCATATTACTTGCACGTGGCACCGTGAGTAGGTCTTTTCTAAAATCTGAACCACAGGCACATCTTAAGCTATTTACCATCTCTGTGAACATAGCTTTGGTTGAATTTGTTCTTAAGCGTTAAGCTAAATAAAAACAGTTTTAAGAACAGGGGATCTGGTAATTCAATAAGACATGATGCCATGCAATTTCCAGTAGGGGCGACAGTACATAACCCAATTGCTCTCATTTTACTCTAGAAAATTAAATTATCAGGCATATGTTTTTTAGTTCAATAATAAAGGTTGCAACACTTGAAGGGATTTCTACTATGATAGATAACTACTAATAATTAAATTCCTGAATCACATGACTGGGAGCAGTGGCAAACTGGCAATAGAAAATTATAGAAGAAAATTCCAGATCAAACCCCATATATCTATTTTCTTAAAACTAACACATTCACTAGTTAAAACTATTAAACTCTAGAAGCGTTACTTCACTTTCAGTCTACATGTGCAGAAAAAATAGACAGAAAGAAGTTCTCTAGCTATATTTGCAGCATGACCTTGAAACTTAATTTCCAGAAGCTTGCATGTAGTACACCTACTGGGATTCACTGATTTAGTATGTAGTTGAAGCATCCATTTGCTGCA
The DNA here is from genome assembly GCF_018294505.1 of Triticum aestivum. Taxonomy (NCBI): domain Eukaryota; kingdom Viridiplantae; phylum Streptophyta; class Magnoliopsida; order Poales; family Poaceae; genus Triticum; species Triticum aestivum. The sequence continues at coordinate 41,228,329 of NC_057814.1, read as the reverse complement.
ATGGAAGATCTCTTCACCATAAGCAAAACTTGGGCTGTCGGATGACAAAGCTAGTCGTTATCTTCAGAACTGTAGTGTCATATAAACTCAAGCACTTTCTGAAGTCGTTCTAGTTACTGCTCAGAAGAAAAAAGGAACAAAAGTTTGCAAAGATAGAAATCTCACCAGCCAAGTGCTCTCGGTGAGCAAGGAGGTGGCGCTGCACCTGGGGGAGGATGTAGAGGAGGTGGAGCTTCTCGGGAGAGGGGCCGTACAGGAAGGTCCGCTGCTCGGGTGAGGGAACCAGGATGCGGCCCAGCTTAGTGCTCGGGGAAGGATGCTCGTGGAGGAGGAGGCCCTGTTCGGGGGAGAAAGCTTGAGGAGGAGGAGCCTTCTCGGCGGAGGAAACCTGTGGAGGAGGTCGCTGTTGTGGTGGGGATGGAGGGCGGTCGGCGGCATTCCTCGGGAGGAAGCAGGCGCTGGGTGCGCGGGGGATGGGGACGAAGCGGCGAAGGGTTTCCTTGGTAGAGAAGGGTGCTCGGCGACGACTAGGCGGTCGGCAGCGACTGTGTTCCGGGAGGAAGCCGGCGCTGCGGTCGAGTGGTTGGTGGCGGCGGCGGCGTGGTCGGGGTTGAGGGTTAGGTTTTGCAAGATTTGGGGAAGAACTGGTGGGGCTCAAGCTGACGACGAAAGGAACCATTGTGAATATTTCCATCTCGCGCGCCCTTTGTCCCGCGCGAGCGCGCTTGGCCCAGTTGTTTTTTTATTGAGAAACGGCCAAATTACTTTGGTTACGTGTAGCATACAAGCTCCCGGCAGACAACAGGCCACGGTTTAGTTGGGCCGGCAGATAGGATGACCTGCCAAGTGGACATCATTGCCGGTAGTTCGGGTGCCCTCGTTTGTTAACTTCTCCCGACAGTTTCTCTGCCTGTAAGTACTTCTATCGGCAGTTATTCAATTCCCGGCAGTTCCTTTTCCCTTGGTCGGGTATTTCTCCCGGCAGTTAACTGCCCCTAATTAGGTGTTGTTGTGTAGTGCATGATAACAATGATCTCCTATTTTAACAGAAATAACAGGCATGCCTACCATAGGTCTTTGTTTATATTTAGCATCAGGTTTAGCAATTCTAGCAGTTTCCTCACTGAAGTAAATAACATGTACATCAATATTATCAGCCAAGAGATCTTTAACAATAGCAATATTAGGTTCAACTTTAACTTGCTCAGGGGGTTTGTGTGTCCTAACATTACTTTTGTTGACTACAGTTGAAGCTTTAGCATGATCCTTTATTCTAACAGGGAAAGGTGGTTTCTCAACATAAGCAGCAAGAACAATAGGATCATTATAAGTGATAGTTTTTTCTTCAACTTTGATAGGTGCAACTACTTTTACTTCAACGGGAGGATTATATTTAAACCACTTCTCCTTAGGGAGATCAACATGAGTAGCAAATGATTCACACAAAGAAGCTACTATCTCATAGTCAAGTCCATATTTAGTGATAAATTCACGGAAAGCATAGGTATCCATAAAAGATTTAACACAATCAAACTTAGGTGTTATACTTGACTCTTTACCTTCATCGAGGTCCCAATCTTCAGAGTTGCGTTTAATTCTTTCCAATAAATCCCAATTGAATTAAATAGTCTTCATCATAAAAGAGCCAGTACAAGAAGTATCGAGCATGGAACGATTATTGAGAGAAAGCCGAGCATAAAATTTTTGAATAATCATCTCTCTTGAGAGCTCATGATTGGGGCATGAATATAACATTGAATTAAGCCTCCCCCAAGCTTGAGCGATGCTTTCTCCTTCGCGAGGCCAAAAATTATATATATAATTATGATCACGATGAACAAGATGCATAGGATAAAACTTCTGATGAAATTCCAATTTCAATCGTTTGTAGTTCCATGATCCCATATCATCACATAGCCTATACCATGTCAATGCCTCTCCCTTCAAAGATAAAGGGAAGACCTTCTTCTTGATAACATCATCGGGCATACCTGAAAGCTTAAATAATCCATAAACTTCATCCACATAGATTAGGTGTAAATCGGGATGCAATGTTCCATATCATGTAAAAGGATTAGCTAGTAGTTTCTCTATCATACCCGAAAGAATTTTAAAGTAGACATTTTCAGTAGGTTCAGTAGGTTGAGGAGCAACAATTTGCTCTACTGGTCGGGGTGAAGATACCCCGAACAAGCCCCTCAAAGGATTACTTTCCATAGTAACAAGTGACAGTAAATTTCAGCACACTATATGTATAAATTTTCCTTACCAAATTCCACTTACCAAAGGCGCTTCACTCCCCGGCAACGGCACCAGAAAAGAGTCTTGATGACCCACAAGTATAGGGTATATATCGTAGTCTTTTCGACAAGTAAGAGTGTCGAACCCAACGAGGAGCAGAAGGAAATGACAAGCAGTTTTCAGTAAGGTATTCTCTGCAAGCACTGAAATAATCGATAACAGATAGTTTTGTGATAAGGTAATTTGTAACGGGTAGCAAGTAACAATAGTCAATAAAGTGCAGCAAGACGGCCCAATCCTTTTTGTAGAAGAGGACAAGCCTGAAAAAACTCTTATATAGAGAAAAGCGCTCCCGAGGACACATGGGAATTATCGTCAAGCTAGTTTTCATCGCGATCATATGATTCGCGTTCGGTTCTTTGATAATTTGATATGTGGGTGGACCGGTGCTTGGGTGATGTCCTTACTTGGACAAGCATCCCACTTATTATTAACTCCTATTGCAAGCATCCGCAACTACAAAAGAAGTATTAAGGTAAACCTAACCATAGCATGAAACATATGGATGCAAATCAGCCCCTTACGAAGCAACGCATAAACTAGGGTTTAAGCTTCTGTCACTCTAGCAACCCATCATCTACTTATTACTTCCCAATGCCTTCCTCTAGGCCCAAACAATGGTGAAGTGTCATGTAGTCGACGTTCACATGAAACCACTAGAGGAGAGACAACATACATCTCATCAAAATATCGAACGAATACCAAATTCACATGACTACTTATAGCAAGACTTCTCCCATGTCCTCAGGAACAAACGTAACTACTCACAAAGCATATTCATGTTCATAATCAGAGGGCTATTAATATGCATAATGGATCTGAACATATGATCTTCCACCAAGTAAACCAACTAGCATCAACTACAAGGAGTAATCAACACTATTAGCAACCTACAGGTAGCAATCTGAGGTTTAGATACAAAGATTGGATACAAGAGATGAACCAGGGATTGCGGGGAGATGGTGCTGGTGAAGATGTTGATGAAGATTGAATCCCTCCCGATGAGAGGATCGTTGGTGATGACGATTTCGATGATTTCCCCCTCCCGGAGGGAAGTTTCCCCGACAAAACAGCTCCGCTAGAGACCTAGATTCGTTCCGCCAAGGTTCCGCCTCGTGGCGGCGGAGTTTCTTCCCGAAAGCTTGCTTATGATTGTTTCTTGGACGAAAGACTTCATATAGCAGAAGATGGGCTCCAGAGGCCTGCCAAGGGGCCCACGAGGCAGGGGGGCGTGCCCAGGGGGTAGGGCGTGGCCCCCACCCTCGTGGCCAGGGTGTGGGCCCCCTCTGATGGATTCTTTCGCCAGTATTTTTTATTAATTCCGAAAATAACTTCCGTGAAGTTTCAGGACTTTTGGAGCTGTGCAGAATAGGTCTCTAATATTTGCTCCTTTTCCATCCCAGAATTCCAGCTGCTGGTATTCTCCCTCTTCATGTAAACCTTGTAAAATAAGAGAGAATAGGCATATGTATTGTGACATAACGTGTAATAACAGCCCATAATGCAATAAATATCGATATAAAAGCATGATGCAACATGGACGTATCACAACCCCCGGCAGAGCTTCAAGCTTTGACCGTAGAGGCAGCTACCCTTACGGCCGAAGATGTGCCTTTAGTCCTTGTTGTCGAGCCTTGGGCTCCGGCATGGGCACAACACACCGTCCGTTTCCTCCTAACAGGGGAGCTCCTTGAGGAGCAGGAAGAAGCAGAGAAAGTAGCCCGTCGATCCAGCATGTACCAATTTGTGGATGATGCCCTATACAGAAGGAGACCGAACGGTGTGAAATTGAAGTGCATTCCTCGGGAGGACGGACTGAGGCTGTTGGCAGAGATACATGGAGGCATGTGCTGCTTCCACATAGGGTCAAGGGCTCTTGCCGGCAAAGCGTTACGGCAAGGTTTCTTCTGGCCCACCGCCCTCCAGGATGCGACTGCACTAGTAACCAAGTGTGAAGCGTGCCAGTTCCATTCATAGAAGCTTCATCAACCAGCCCAAGCTCTTCAGAAAATCCCTCTTTCCTGGCCATTTTCGGTCTGGGGGCTCGACATACTGGGCCCCTTTCCCCGTGCTGTCGGGGGCTTTGAGTACTTGTACTTCGCGATCGACAAGTTCACGAAGTAACCGGAAGTGGAACCAGTGAGAAAGGTGACAACACAATCAGCCATCAAGTTGTTCAAGGGGCTAGTCTGCCGTTTTGGTGTGCCGAACAGAGTCATCACCGACAATGGCATGCAGTTCACAAGCCTCACCTTCATGCAGTACATTCAAGACCTCGGCAGCAAGGCCTGTTTCGCTGCTGTTACCCATCCCAGAGGTAATGGCCAGGCAGAGAGGGCGAATGCGGAAGTGCTGCGAGGCCTCAAGACCAGAACTTTCGACAAGCTGCACAAGTGCGGAAGGCGCTGGATTGATGAGTTGCCAATGGTTCTTTGGTCAATCAGGACGACACCAAATCGAGCCACTGGTCAGACACCCATTGCCCTAATATACTGGGCAGAAGCAGTTCTCCCCACTGAACTCATATACGGGTCATCTCAAGTGCTCTCTTATGACGAGCTTGAGCAAAAGCAGTTGCGCCAAGATGACGCGACGCTCCTTGAGGAAGATCGCCTTCGGGCTGCTGTGCGAGCCGCTCGCTACCAGCAAGCCTTGCGCCGCTATCATAGCCGCAAGGTTCACGCCCGAAGCCTTGAGGAAGGCGACCTAGTTCTTTGGCGGATCCAATCCGCCAAGAATTCAAACAAGTTGACGCCAAAGTGGGAAGGCCCTTATCGCGTAATACGAGTCACCAGGCCCGGTGGAGTCCTCCTGGAGACAAAAGATGGCATTCCGGTTAGCAATTCCTGGAATATCGAACATCTTCGCAAGTTTTACCCCTAAGGCGCGGTTGCCGGGAGTCCCGGCAACCCCCATTTTGTACTAGCCTTGCTGGCAGGGCATGTAACCCTATGTACAGTGTTGGGAATCGTAGCATAATTTTAAAATTTTCCTACGCTCACCAAGATGCATCTATGGAGTATACTAGCAACGAGGGGAAAGGAGTGCATCTACATACCCTTGTAGATCGCGAGCGGAAGCGTTCCAATGAACGTGGATGACGGAGTCGTACTCGCCGTGATCCAAATCACCGATGACCGAGTGCCGAACGGACGGCACCTCCGCGTTCAACACACGTACGGTGGAGCGACGTCTCCTCCTTCTTGATCCAGCAAGGGGAAAGGAGAGGTTGATGGAGATCCAACAGCACGACGGCGTGGTGATGGATGTAGCGGGTCTCCGGCAGGGCTTCACCGAGCTTCTGCGAGAGAGAGAGAGATGTTGCAGGAGAGGAGGGAGGCGCCCAAGGCTGTAGGTTGCTGCCCTCCCTCCCCCCCTATATATAGGCCCCCTTGGGAGGGGGGGCCGGCCAAAACCCATCTAGGGTTGGGGGGGCGGCGGCCAAGGGGTGGAAAGGGGTGCCTTGCCCCCCAAGGCAAGGGGGAAGCTCCCCCCCCTAGGGTTCCCAACCCTAGGCGCATGGGGGGAGGCCCAAGGGGGGCGCCCCAGCCCACTAAGGGCTGGTTCCCTTCCACTTTCAGCCCACGGGGCCCTCCGGGACAGGTGGCCCCACCCGGTGGACCCCCGGGACCCTTCCGGTGGTCCCGGTACAATACTGGTAACCCCCGAAACTTTCCCGGTGGCCGAAACTTGACTTCCTATATATAATTCTTCACCTCCGGACCATTCCTGAACCTCTCGTGACGTCCGGGATCTCATCCGGGAATCCGAACAACTTTCGGGTTTCCGCATACATATATCTCTACAACCCTAGCGTCACCGGGCCTTAAGTGTGTAGACCCTACGGGTTCGGGAGACATGCAGACATGACCGAGACGCCTCTCCGGTCAATAACCAACAGCGGGATCTGGATACCCATGTTGGCTCCCACATGTTCCACGATGATCTCATCGGATGAACCACGGTGTCGAGGATTCAATCAATCCCGTATGCAATTCCCTTTGTCAATCGGTATGTTACTTGCCCGAGATTCGATCGTCGGTATCCCAATACCTTGTTCAATCTCGTTACCGGCAAGTCTCTTTACTCGTACCGCAATGCATGATCCCGTGACTAATGCCTTAGTCACATTGAGCTCATTATGATGATGCATTACCGAGTGGGCCCAGAGATACCTCTCCGTCACACGGTGTGACAAATCTCAGTCTCGATCCGTGCCAACCCAACAGACACTTTCGGAGATACCCGTAATGCACCTTTATAGTCACCCAGTTACGTTGTGACGTTTGGCACACCCAAAGCACTCCTACGGTATCCGGGAGTTGCACGATCTCATGGTCTAAGGAAAAGATACTTGACATTGGAAAAGCTCTAGCAAACGAAACTACACGATCTTTTATGCTATGCTTAGGATTGGGTCTTGTCCATCACATCATTCTCCTAATGATGTGATCCCGTTATCAATGACATCCAATGTCCATAGTCAGGAAACCATGACTATCTGTTGATCAACGAGCTAGTCAACTAGAGGCTTACTAGGGACACGTTGTGGTCTATGTATTCACACATGTATTACGATTTCCGGACAATACAATTATAGCATGAATAATAGACTATTATCATGAACAAAGAAATATAATAATAACCATTTATTATTGCCTCTAGGGCATATTTCCAACAGTCTCCCACTTGCACTAGAGTCAATAATCTAGTTACATTGTGATGAATCGAACACCCATTGCGTCTTGGTGTTGATCATGTTTTGCCCTAGGGAGAGGTTTAGTCAACGGATCTGCTACATTCAGGTCCGTATGTACTTTACAAATATCTATGTCTCCATTTTGAACACTTTCACGAATGGAGTTGAAGCGACGCTTGATATGCCTGGTCTTCCTGTGAAACCTGGGCTCCTTCGCAAGGGCAATAGCTCCAGTGTTGTCACGGAAGAGAGTCATTGGGCCTGACGCATTGGGAATCACCCCTAGGTCGGTAATGAACTCCTTCATCCAGACTGCTTCATGTGCTGCCTCCGAGGCTGCCATGTACTCCGCTTCACATGTAGATCCCGCCACGACGCTTTGCTTGCAACTGCACCAGCTTACTGCTCCGCCATTCAAAATATACACGTATCTGGTTTGTGACTTTGAGTCATCCAGATCTGTGACGAAGCTAGCGTCGACGTAACCCTTTACGACGAGCTCTTCGTCACCTCCATAAACGAGAAACATATCCTTAGTCCTCTTCAGGTACTTCAGGATATTCTTGACCGCTGTCTAGTGTTCCATGCCGGGATTACTTTGGTACCTTCCTACCAAACTTACGGCAAGGTTTACATCAGGTCTGGTACACAGCATGGCATACATAATAGACCCTATGGCCGAGGCATAGGGGATGAAACTCATCTTTTCTATATCTTCTGTCGTGGTCGGGCATTGAGCCGTGCTCAATTGCACACCTTGCAATACAGGCAAGAACCCCTTCTTGGACTGATCCATACTGAACTTCTTCAATATCTTGTCAAGGTATGTACTTTGTGAAAGACCAATGAGGCGTCTCGATCTATCTCTATAGATCTTGATGCCTAATATATAAGCAGCTTCTCCAAGGTCCTTCATTGAAAAACACTTATTCAAATAGGCCTTTATACTTTCCAAGAATTCTATATCATTTCCCATCAATAGTATGTCATCCACATATAATATGAGAAATGCTACAGAGCTCCCACTCACTTTCTTGTAAACACAGGCTTCTCCATAAGTCTGTGTAAACCCAAACGCTTTGATCATCTCATCAAAGCGAATGTTCCAACTCCGAGATGCTTGCACCAGCCCATAGATTGAGCGCTGGAGCTTGCACACTTTGTTAGCATTCTTAGGATCGACAAAACCTTCCGGCTGCATCATATACAACTCTTCCTTAAGGAAGCCGTTAAGGAATGCCGTTTTGACGTCCATCTGGCATATCTCATAATCATAGTATGCGGCAATTGCTAACATGATTCAGACGGACTTCAGCTTTGCTACGGGTGAGAAAGTCTCATCGTAGTCAACCCCTTGAACTTGTCGATAACCCTTAGCGACAAGTCGAGCTTTGTAGATGGTCACATTACCATCCGCGTCCGTCTTCTTCTTAAAGATCCATTTGTTTTCTATGGCTCGCCGCTCATCGGGCAAGTCAGTCAAAGTCCATACTTTGTTTTCATACATGGATTCTATCTCGGATTTCATGGCTTCTAGCCATTTGCCGGAATCCGGGCCCGCCATCGCTTCTTCATAGTTCGAAGGTTCACCGTTGTCTAACAACATGATTTCTAGGACAGGGTTGCCGTACCACTCTGGTGCGGAACGTGTCCTTGTGGACCTACGAAGTTCAGTAACTTGATCTGAAGCTTCATGATCATCATCATTAACTTCCTCCCCAGTCGGTGTAGGCACCACAGGAACATTTTCCCGCGCTGCGCTACTTTCCGGTTCGGAAGGGGTGACTATCACCTCATCAAGTTCCACTTTCCTCCCACTCAATTCTTTCGAGAGAAACTCCTTCTCCAGAAAGGACCCGTTCTTGGCAACGAAGATCTTGCCTTCGGATCTGAGGTAGAAGGTATACCCAATAGTTTCCTTAGGGTATCCTGTGAAGACGCATTTCTCCGACTTGGGTTCGAGCTTTTCAGGTTGAAGTTTCTTGACATAAGCATCGCATCCCCAAACTTTTAGAAACGACAGCTTAGGTTTCTTCCCAAACCATAATTCATACGGTGTCGTCTCAACGGATTTAGACGGTGCCCTATTTAAAGTGAATGCGGCAGTCTCTAAAGCATAACCCCAAAATGAGAGCGGTAAATCGGTAAGAGACATCATAGATCGCACCATATCCAATAGAGTGCGATTACGACGTTCGGACACACCGTTTCTCTGAGGTGTTCCAGGCGGCGTGAGTTGTGAAACTATTCCACATTTCCTTAAGTGTGTACCAAATTCGTGACTTAAATATTCTCCACCACGATCTGATCGTAAGAATTTTATTTTCCTGTCACGTTGATTCTCAACTTCACTCTGAAATTCCTTGAACTTTTCAAAGGTTTCAGACTTGTGTTTCATTAGGTAGACATACCCATATCTACTTAAATCATCAGTGAGAGTGAGAACATAACGATATCCTCCGCGAGCCTCAACACTCATTGGACCACACACATCGGTATGTATGATTTCCAATAAGTTGGTTGCTCGCTCCATTGTTCCGGAGAACGGAGTCTTGGTCATCTTACCCATGAGGCATGGTTCGCACGTGTCAAATGATTCGTAATCAAGAGACTCCAAAAGTCCATCTGCATGGAGCTTCTTCATGCGCTTGACGCCAATGTGACCAAGGCGGCAGTGCCACAAGTATGTGGGACTATCGTTATCAACTTTACATCTTTTGGTATTCACACTGTGAACATGTGTAACATCACGTTCGAGATTCATCAAAAATAAACCATTGACCAGCGGGGCATGACCATAAAACATATCTCTCAAATAAATAGAACAACCATTATTCTCGGATTTAAATGAGTAGCCATCTCGAATTAAACGAGATCCAGATACAATGTTCATGCTCAAAGCTGGCACTAAATAACAATTATTGAGGTTTAAAACTAATCCCGTGGGTAGATGCAGAGGTAGCGTGCCGACGGCGATCACATCGACCTTGGAACCATTCCCGACGCGCATCGTCACCTCGTCCTTTGCCAGTCTCCGTTTATTCCGTAGTTCCTGCTTTGAGTTACAAATATGAGCAACCGCACCGGTATCAAATACCCAGGAGTTACTACGAGTACTGGTAAGGTACACATCAATTACTTGTATATCACATATACCTTGGGTGTTGCCGGCCTTCTTCTTGTCCGCTAAATATTTGGGGCAGTTCCGCTTCCAGTGACCAGTTCCCTTCCAATAAAAGCACTCAGTCCCGGGCTTGGGTCCATTCTTTGACTTCTTCCCAGTAACTGGTTTACTGGGCGCGGCAACTCCCTTGCCGTCCTTCTTGAAGTTCTTCTTACCCTTGCCCTTCTTGAACTTGGTGGTTTTATTCACCATCAACACTTGATGTTCTTTTCTGATCTCCCCTTCCGCTGATTTCAGCATTGAATATACCTCGGGAATGGTCTTTTCCATCCCCTGCATATTGTAGTTCATCACAAAGCTCTTGTAGCTTGGTGGAAGCGACTGGAGGATTCTGTCAATGACCGCGTCATCCGGGAGATTAACTCCCAGCTGAGACAAGCGGTTGTGCAACCCAGACATTCTGAGTATGTGCTCACTAACAGAACTGTTCTCCTCCATTTTACAGCTGAAGAACTTGTCGGAGACATCATATCTCTCGACCCGGGCATGAGCTTGAAAAACCAGTTTCAGCTCCTCGAACATCTCATATGCTCCATGTTTCTCAAAACGCTTTTGGAGACCCGGCTCTAAGCTGTAAAGCATGCCGCACTGAACGACGGAGTAATCATCAGCACGTGATTGCCAAGCGTTCATAACGTCTTGGTTCTGTGGGATTGGTGCATCACCTAGCGGTGCTTCTAAGACATAATCTTTCTTGGCTACTATAAGGATGAGCCTCAGGTTCCGGACCCAGTCCGTATAGTTGCTGCCATCATCTTTCAGCTTGGTTTTCTCTAGGAACACGTTGAAATTGAGGACAACGTTGGCCATTTGATCTACAAGACATAGTGTAAAGATTTTAGACTAAGTTCATGATAATTGAGTTAATTTAATCAAATTATTTAATGAACTCCCACTCAGATAGACATCCCTCTCGTCATCTAAGTGAAACATGATCCGAGTTTAACTAGGCCGTGTCCGATCATCACGTGAGACGGACTAGTCAAGATCGGTGAACATCTCCATGTTGATCGTATCTTCTATACGACTCATGCTCGACCTTTCGGTCCTCCGTGTTCCGAGGCCATGTCTGTACATGCTAGGCTCGTCAAGTCAACCTAAGTGTATTGCGTGTGTTCCGAGGCCATGTCTGTACATGCTAGGCTCGTCAACACCCGTTGTATTCGAACGTTAGAATCTATCACACCCTATCATCACGTGGTGCTTCGAAACAACGAACCTTCGCAACGGTGCATAGTTAGGGTGAACACTTTTCTTGAAATTATTATAAGGGATCATCCTACTTGCTACCGTCGTTCTAAGCAAATAAGATGCAAAAACATGATAAACATCACATGCAATCAAATAGTGACATGATATGGCCAATATCATCATGCTCCTTTGATCTCCATCTTCGGGGCACCATGATCATCTTTGTCACCGGCATGACACCATGATCTCCATCATTGTGTCTTCATGAAGTCGTCACGCCAACGATTACTTCTACTTCTATGGCTAACTCGTTTAGCAACAAAGTAAAGTAATTTACATGGCGTTATTCAATGACACGCAGGTCATGCAAAATAATAAAGACAACTCCTATGGCTCCTGCCGGTTGTCATACTCATTGACATGCAAGTCGTGATTCCTATTACAAGAATATGATCAATCTCATACATCACATATATCATTCATCACATCTTCTGGCCATATCATATCACATAGCACTTGCTGCAAAAACAAGTTAGACGTCCTCTAATTGTTGTTGCAAGTTTTTACGTGGTTTGTAGGTTTCTAGCAAGAACGTTTCTTACCTACGTATGACCACAACGTGATTTGCCAATTTCTATTTACCCTTCATAAGGACCCTTTTCATCGAATCCGTTCCGACTAAAGTAGGAGAGACAGTCACCCGCTAGCCACCTTATGCATCTAGTGCATGTCGGTCGGTGGAACCTGTCTCACGTAAGTGTACGTGTAAGGTCGGTCCGGGCCGCTTCATCCTACAATGCCGCCGAAACAATAAAAGACTAGTAGCGGCAAGAAGAATTGGCAAACTCAACGCCCACAACTTCTTTGTGTTCTACTCGTGCATAGTAACTACGCATAAACCTGGCTCATGATGCCACTGTTGGGAATCGTAGCATAATTTTAAAATTTTCTTACGCTCACCAAGATGCATCTATGGAGTACACTAGCAACGAGGGGAAAGGAGTGCATCAACATACCCTTGTAGATCACGAGCGGAAGTGTTCCAATGAACGTGGATGACGGAGTCGTACTCGCCGTGATCCAAATCACCGATGACCGAGTGCCGAACGGACGGCACCTCCGCGTTCAACACACGTACGGTGCAGCGATGTCTCCTCCTTCTTGATCCAGCAAGGGGAAAGGAGAGGTTGATGGAGATCCAACAGCACGACGGCGTGGTGATGGATGTAGCGGGTCTCCGGCAGGGCTTCGCCGAGCTTCTGCGAGACAGAGAGAGAGAGGTGTTGCAGGGGAGGAGGGAGGCGCCCAAGGCTGTAGGTTGCTGCCCTCCCTCCCCCCTTTATATAGGCCCCCTTGGGAGGGGGGGGCGGCCAAAACCCATCTAGGGTTGGGGGGCGGCGGCCAAGGGGTGGAAATTGGTGCCTTGCCCCCCAAGGCAAGGGGGAAGCCCCCCCCTAGGGTTCCCAACCCTAGGCGCATGGGGGGAGGCCCAAGGGGGGCGCCCCAGCCCACTAAGGGCTGGTTCCCTTCCACTTTCAGCCCACGGGGCCCTCCGGGACAGGTGGCCCCACCCGGTGGACCCCCGGGACCCTTCCGGTGGTCCCGGTACAATACCGGTAACCCCCGAAACTTTCCCGGTGGCCGAAACATGACTTCCTATATATAATTCTTCACCTCCGGACCATTCCGGAACCTCTCGTGACGTCCGGGATCTCATCCGGGAATCCGAACAACTTTCGGGTTTCCGCATACATATATCTCTACAACCCTAGCGTCACCGGACCTTAAGTGTGTAGACCCTACGGGTTCGGGAGACATGCAGACATGACCGAGACGCCTCTCCGGTCAATAACCAACAGCGGGATCTGGATACCCATGTTGGCTCCCACATGTTCCACGATGATCTCATCGGATGAACCACGGTGTCGAGGATTCAATCAATCCCGTATGCAATTCCCTTTGTCAATCGGTATGTTACTTGCCCGAGATTCGATCGTCGGTATCCCAATACCTTGTTCAATCTCGTTAACGGCAAGTCTCTTTACTCATACCGCAATGCATGATCCCGTGACTAACGCCTTAGTCACATTGAGCTCATTATGATGATGCATTACCGAGTGGGCCCAGAGATACCTCTCCGTCACACGGAGTGACAAATCCCAGTCTCGATCCGTGCCAACCCAACAGACACTTTCGGAGATACCCGTAATGCACCTTTATAGTCACCCAGTTACGTTGTGACGTTTGGCACACCCAAAGCACTCCTAAGGTATCCGGGAGTTGCACGATCTCATGGTCTAAGGAAAAGATACTTGACATTGGAAAAGCTCTAGCAAACGAAACTACACGATCTTTTATGCTATGCTTAGGATTGGGTCTTGTCCGTCACATCATTCTCCTAATGATGTGATCCCGTTATCAATGACATCCAATGTCCATAGTCAGGAAACCATGACTATCTGTTGATCAACGAGCTAGTCAACTAGAGGCTTACTAGGGACACGTTGTGGTCTATGTATTCACACATGTATTACGATTTCCGGACAATACAATTATAGCATGAATAATAGACTATTATCATGAACAAAGAAATATAATAATAACCATTTATTATTGCCTCTAGGGCATGTTTCCAACATACAGAGCCAAGCGTAGACCCTGTGCGCAGTCAGGGAAAGAAATCCCTTAGTATTTATAGTTTCCTGTTGATTTCCATGTTTATGTGTATACGTATATGCATGCTTGTCCAGGGTACCGTACTGCTTTTTGATTCCGATAAATATCAGTGGACCGCCGAGGTTCCATGCTCTTGCCCTCTCTTCTTTCCAGCCACGGCAAGGACGCGCGATCCCGCCAAGGACCCGGCTCCGGCAAGAAGTTGAGAAGACCCGGCACGGCGATCCCCGGCAAACCAAACAGATAAAGTTTACCTCTTGCCCATTTGTGTTCGTAACCTATGACTTGTGCATTAGAAAACCTTGCCACTCTTCTTTAAGAACTATGGTGCTCCCATTTTCGGCCAGAAAACTGCTTCGGTCGGAGTGGTCGTAGTAGCCCTTGTTAAAAGGAGGTGGACAGGGGGATGGACCCTTTGTCTGTAACCCGGCAGATATGATTCTCCGGCAGGTGCAAGGGGCGCGGGCAAGGCGGCTTGCCGGGAAGACTCATTTATTTACACTAAGGAGGCATTTTACCTCCGCATGAACGTACGCGTGCACGGGTTCCCAGCAGGGCTAGACTTTTTCATTAATATGCTGATACAAGTACAGAAGTTAGAGGACACAAGCATGGGCTCGAGAGATTACATTATCTAGAAATTAAGATTTGGTAAGTGCCTACAATTTATAAGAAAGATAAGTGCCCCGTGATCTCCGTTCTTGCCCCTTTCCTCCTAGGTGCGGCAGGTGAAGGCAAAAAGGAAGCAACGGGGAACGCGCCGATGGAGAGCTTGACGAGGAAGACCCTCGGCAGGGCGCTAGGCCGAGGGAGGAGGGTGACCTGGTCAGTCAGAGTCGGTGTCCTCCCGCTTGACGCCCTCGTCGTCGCTGTCGCCGTCCTCCTCATCACTCTCGCTCGAGGAGGAGGTTTCGTCATCAGTGGAGCTCTCTAGGCAACACCTTAGGCGAGTTCCCGAGTGCCCAAAGACCTTGACGGAGAGCAAGCCGCTCTCCGTCAATGCGAAGTGGAGAACGAGCCCTTCCGATAGGCTATGGGCACGGGCGAAGGTTTTCCACCCGCGGCGGAGATACATGACGTGAGTGGCGGGGAAGTCGACCTCGACCCGCATGCTGCATGCTACCTCTTGAGCACTGCGTTGATTTTCCCTTGAAGAGGAAAGGGTGATGCAGCAAAGTAGCGTAAGTATTTCCCTCAGTTTTTGAGAAGCAAGGTATCAATCCAGTAGGAGGCCATGCACGAGTCCCTCGCACCTACACAAACAAATAAATCCTCGCAACCAACGCAATAAAGGGGTTGTCAATCCCTCCACGGTCACTTATGAGAGTGAGATCTGATAGATATGATAAGATAATATTTTTGGTATTCTTATGATAAAGATGCAAAGTAAAGAAAGTAAAATAAAAACGGCGCCAGAAATAGCTTGTTATCGGGAGATTAATATGATGGAAAATAGACCCGGGGGCCATAGGTTTCACTAGAGGCTTCTCTCGAGAGCATAAGTATTATGGTGGGTGAACAAATTACTGTTGAGCAATTGACAGAATTGAGCATAGTTATGAGAATATCTAGGTATGATCATGTATATAGGCATCACGTCCGAGACAAGTAGACCGACTCCTGCCTGCATCTACTACTATTACTCCACACATCGACCGCTATCCAGCATGCATCTAGAGTATTATGTTCATAAGAACAGAGTAACGCTTTAAGCAAGATGACATGATGTAGAGGGATAAACTCATGCAATATGATATAAACCCCATCTTGTTATCCTCGCTGGCAAAAATACAATACGTGCCTTGCTGCCCCTACTGTCACTGGGAAAGGACACCGCAAGATTGAACCCAAAGCTAAGCACTTCTCCCATTGTAAGAAAGATCAATCTAGTAGGCCAAACGAAACTGATAATTCGAAGAGACTTGCAAAGATAACCAATCATACATAAGAGAATTCAGAGAAGATTCATATATGTTCATAGATAAACTTGATCATCAACCACAATTCATCGGTCTCTACAAACACACCACAAAAGAAGATTACATCGAATAGATCGCCACAAGAGAGGGGGAGAACATTGTATTGAGATCCAAAAAGAGAGAAGAAGCCATCTAGCTAATAACTATGGACCTGAAGGTCTGAGGTAACTACTCACACATCATCGGAGAGGCTATGGTGTTGATGTAGAAGCCCTCCATGATCGATGCCCCCTCCGGCGGAGCTCCGGAAAAGGCCCCAAGATGGGATCTCACGGGTACAGAAGGTTGTGGCGGTGGAATTAGGTTTTTGGCTCCGTATCTGGTAGTTTGGGGGTACGTAGGTATATATAGGAGGAAGAAGTACGTCGGTGGAGCAACGTGGGGCCCACGAGGGTGGAGGGCGCGCCTGGGAGGGTGGGTAGGCGTGCCCCCCTACCTCGTGCCCACCTGGTTCATGTCTTGACATAGGGTCCAAGTCCTCTGGATCACGTTCGTTCTGAAAATCACGTTCCCGAAGGTTTCATTCCGTTTGGACTCCGTTTGATATTCTTTTTCTGCGAAACTCTGAAATAGGCAGAAAACAACAATTCTGGGCTGGGCCTCTTGTTAATAGGTTAGTCCCAAAAATAATATAAAAGTGCAAACTAAAGCCCATTAATGTCCAAAACAGAATATAATATAGCATGGGACAATAAAAAATTATAGATACGTTGGAGACGTATCAAGCATCCCCAAGCTTAATTCCTGCTCGTCCTCGAGTAGGTAAATGATAAAAACAGAATTTTTGATGTGGAATGCTACTTGGCATTATTTCAATGTAATTCTCATAACTGTGGTACCAATATTCAGATCCGAAAGATTCAAGGCAAACGTTTAATATTGACATAAAAATAATAATACTTCAAGCATACTAACTAAGCAATTATGTCTTCTCAAAATAACATGGCAAAATAAAGTTATCCCTACAAAATCATATAGTCTGGCTATGCTCTATCTTCACCACACAAAATATTTAAATCATGCACAACCCCGATGACAAGACAAGCAATTGTTTCATACTTTTAGTGTTCTCAAACTTTTTCCATCTTCACGCAATACATGAGCGTGAGCCATGGACATAGCACTATATGTGGAATAGAATGGTGGTTGTGGAGAAGACAAAAAAATAGGAGAAGATAGTCTCACATCAACTAGGCATATCAACGGGCTATGGAGATGCCCATCAATAGATATCAATGTGAGTGAGTAGGGATTGCCATGCAACGGATGCACTTTGAGCTATAAGTATATGAAAGCTCAACAAAAAGGAACTAAGTGGTTGTGCATCCAACTCTCTTGCTCACGAAGACCTAGGGCATTTTGAGGAAGCCCATCATTGGAATATACAAGCCAAGTTCTATAATGAAAAATTTCCCACTAGTATATGAAAGTGATATCATAGGAGACTCTCTATCATGAAGATCACGGTGCTACTTTGAAGCACAAGTGTGGTAAAAGGATAGTAACATTGTCCCTTCTCTCTTTTTCTCTCTTTTTTTATTTTTTTTATTTGGGCCTTTCTTCTTTTTTTATGGCCTCTTTTTTTTATATATATATTTCGTCCGGAGTCTCATCCCGACTTGTGGGGGAATCACAGTCTCCATCATCCTTTCCTCACTTGGGACAATGCTCTAAAAAATGATGATCATCACACTTTTATTTACTTACAACTCAACAATTACAACTCAATACTTAGAAAAAAATATGACTCTATGTGAATGCCTCCGGCGGTGTACCAGGATATGCAATGAATCAAGAGTGACATGTATGAAAGAATTATGAACGGTGGCTTTGCCACAAATACAATGTCAACTACATGATCATGCGAAGCAATATGACAATGATGGAGCGTGTCATAATAAACGAAACGGTGGTAAGTTGCATGGCAATATTTCTCGGAATGGCTATGGAAATGCCATGATAGGTAGGTATGGTGGCTGTTTTGAGGAAGATATATGGTGGGTGTATGATACCGGCGAAAAGTGCGCGGTATTAGAGAGGCTAGCAATGGTGGAAGGAAGAAAAGTGCGTATAATCCATGGACTCAACGTTAGTCATAAAGAACTCATATACTTATTGCAAAAATCTACAAGTTATCAAAGCAAAGTATTACGCGCATGCTCCTAGGGGGATAGATTGGTAGGAAAAGACCATCGCTCGTCCCCGACCGCCACTCATAAGGAGGACAATCAATAAATGAATTATTCTCCGACTTCATCACATAATGGTTCACCATACGTGCATGCTACGGGAATCACAAACTTTAACACAAGTATTTCTCAAATCCAAAACTACTCAACTAGCATGACTCTAATATCACCATCTTCATATCTCAAAACAATTATCTAGTATCAAACTTCTCATAGTATTCAACACACTCATAAGAAAAAAAAATTACTAATCTTGAATGCCTATCATTGTTAAAGCAAACTACCATGCTGTTTTGTAGGACTCTCAAAATAATCTAAGTGAAGCATGAGAGAACAATAGTTTCTATAAAACAAATCTACCACCGTGCTCTAAAAGATATAAGTGAAGTACATAGAGTATTCTAATAATTTCCGAATCATGTGTGTCTTTCTCAAAAGGTGTGTCCAGCAAAGATGATTGTGGTAAACTAAAAAGCAAAGACTCAAATCATACAAGACGCTCCAAGCAAAACACATATCATGTGGTGAATAAAAATATAGCTCCAAGTAAAGTTACCGATGGAAGTAGAAGAAAGAGGGGATGCCTTCCGGGGCATCCCCAAGCTTTGGCTTTTTGGTGTCCTTAGATTATCTCGGGGTGCCATGGGCATCCCCAAGCTTACGCTCTTGCCACTCCTTGTTCCATAATCCATCAAATCTTTCACCCAAAACTTGAAATCTTCACAACACAAAACTTAACCGAAAATCTCGTGAGCTCCGTTAGCGAAAGAAAACAAAACACCACTTCAAGGTACTGTAATGAAGTCATTCTTTATTTATATTGGTGTTAAACCTTATGTATTCCAACTTCTCTATGGTTTATAAACTATTTTACTAGCCATAGATTTTCATCAAAATAAGCAAACAACACACAAAAAACAGAATTTGTCAAAAACAGAACAGTCTGAAGTAATCTGTAACTAACGCAAACTTTTGGAACTCCAAAAATTCTCGCAAGCAACGCAAAACACAAACAAATAAATCCTCACAACCAACGCAATAAAGGGGTTGTCAATCCCTTCACGGTCACTTACGAGAGTGAGATCTGATAGATATGATAAGATAATTTTTTTTGGTATTTTTATGATAAACATGCAAAGTAAAGAAAGTAAAATAAAAACGGTGCCAGAAATAGCTTGTTGTCGGGAGATTAATATGATGGAAAATAGACCCGGGGGGCATAGGTTTCACTAGAGGCTTCTCTCGAGAGCATAAGTATTACGGTGGGTGAACAAATTACTGTTGAGCAATTGACAGAATTGAGCATAGTTATGAGAATATCTAGGTATGATCATGTATATAGGCATCACGTCCGAGACAAGTAGACCGACTCCTGCCTGCATCTACTACTATTACTCCACACATCGACCGCTATCCAGCATGCATCTAGAGTATTAAGTTCATAAGAACACAGTAACGCTTTAAGCAAGATGACATGATGTAGAGGGATAAACTCATGCAATATGATATAAACCCCATCTTGTTATCCTCGATGGCAACAATACAATATGTGCCTTGTTACCGCTACTGTCACTGGGAAAGGACACCGCAAGATTGAACCCAAAGCTAGGCACTTCTCCCATTGCAAGAAAGATCAATCTAGTAGGACAAACCAAACTGATAATTCAAAGAGACTTGCAAAGATAACCAATCATACATAAGAGAATTCAGAGAAGATTCAAATATTGTTCATAGATAAACTTGATCATAAACCCACAATTCATCGGTCTCAACAAACACACCAAAAAAGAAGATTACATGGAATAGATCTCCACAAGACAGGGGGAGAACATTGTATTGAGATCCAAAAAGAGAGAAGAAGCCATCTAGCTAATAACTATGGACCCGAAGGTCTGAGGTAAACTACTCACACATCATCGGAGAGGCTATGGTGTTGATGTAGAAGCCCTCCGTGATCGATGCCCCCTCCGGCGGAGCTCCGAAAAAGGCCCCAAGATGGGTTCTCACAGGTACAGAAGGTTGCGGCGGTGGAATTAGGTTTTTGGCTCCGTATTTGGTAGTTTGGGGGTATGTAGGTATATATAGGAGGAAGAAGTACGTCGGTGGAGCAACATGGGGACCACGAGGGTGGAGGTCGCGCCTGGGGGGGTAGGCGCGCCCCCTACCTCGTGCCCTCCTGGTTGATGTCTTGACGTAGGGTCCCTAGGGGGGTAGGCGCGCCCCCTAACTAAGCAATTATGTCTTCTCAAAATAACATGGCAAAATAAAGTTATCCCTACAAAATCATATAGTCTGGCTATGCTCTATCTTCACCACACAAAATATTTAAATCATGCACAACCCCGATGACAAGACAAGCAATTGTTTCATACTTTTAGTGTTCTCAAACTTTTTCCATCTTCACGCAATACATGAGCGTGAGCCATGGACATAACACTATATGTGGAATAGAATGGTGGTTGTGGAGAAGACAAAAAAATAGGAGAAGATAGTCTCACATCAACTAGGCATATCAACGGGCTATGGAGATGCCCATCAATAGATATCAATGTGAGTGAGTAGGGATTGCCATGCAACGGATGCACTTTGAGCTATAAGTATATGAAAGCTCAACAAAAAGGAACTAAGTGGTTGTGCATCCAACTCGCTTGCTCACGAAGACCTAGGGCATTTTGAGGAAGCCCATCATTGGAATATACAAGCCAAGTTCTATACTGAAAAATTTCCCACTAGTATATGAAAGTGATATCATAGGAGACTCCCTATCATGAAGATCACGGTGCTACTTTAAAGCACAAGTGTGGTAAAAGGATAGTAACATTGTCCCTTCTCTCTTTTTCTCTCATTTTTTATTTTTTTATTTGGGCCTTTCTTTTTATTTTATGGCCTCTTATATATATATATATATATATATATATATATATATATATATATATATATATATATATATATATATATATTTCGTCCGGAGTCTCATCCCGACTTGTGGGAGAATCATAGTCTCCATCATCCTTTCCTCATTTGGGACAATGCTCTAAAAAATGATGATCATCACACTTTTATTTACATACAACTCAACAATTACAACTCAATACTTAGAACAAAATATGACTCTATGTGAATGCCTCTGGCAGTGTACTGGGATATGCAATGAATCAAGAGTGACATGTATGAAAGAATTATGAACAGTGGCTGATACGTCTCCAATGTATCTATAATTTTTGATTGCTCCATGATATATTATCTTCTGTTTTGGACATTATTGGGCTTTATTATTCACTTTTATATTATTTTTGGGACTAACCTATTAACCGGAGGCCCAGCCCAGAATTGTTGTTTTTTGCCTATTTCAGAGTTTCGCATAAAAAGAATATCAAACGGAGTCCAAACGGAATGAAACCTTCGGGAACGTGATTTTTGGAACGAACATGATCTAGGAGACTTGGACCCTACGTCAAGCAACCAACAGGGAAGCCACGAGGTAGGGGCGCGCATACCCCCCTAGGGCGCGCCCTCCACCCTCGTGGGCCCCTTGTTGCTCCACGGACGTACTTCTTCCTCCTATATATACCTACGTACCCCCAAACGATCAGATACGGAGCCAAAAACCTAATTCCACCGCTGCAACCTTCTGTACCCACGAGATCCCATCTTGGGGCTTGTTCCGGAGCTCCGCCGGAGGGGGCATCGATCACGGAGGGCTTCTACATCAACACCATAGCCCCTCCGATGAAGTGTGTGTAGTTTACCTCAGACCTTCGGGTCCATAGTTATTAGCTAGATGGCTTCCTCTCTCTTTTTGGATCTCAATACAATGTTCTCCCCCGCTCTCGTGGAGATCTATTCGATGTAATCTGCTTTTGCGGTGTGTTTGTTGAGACCGATGAATTGTGGGTTTATGATCAAGTTTATCTATTAACAATATTTGAATCTTCTGAATTCTTTTATGTATGATTGGTTATCTTTGCAAGTCTCTTCGAATTATCAGTTTGGTTTGGCCTACTAGATTGATCTTTCTTGCAATGGGAGAAGTGCTTAGCTTTGGGTTCAATCTTGCGGTGTCCTTTCTCCACAACCACCGTTCTATTCCATTTATAGCGCTATGTCCACGGCTCATGCTCATGTATTGCGTGAAAGTTGAAAAGGTTTGAGAACACCAAAGTATGAAACAATTGCTTGGCTTGTCATCGGGGTTGTGCATGATTTAAATATTTTGTGTGATGAAGATAGAGCATAGCCAGACTATATGATTTTGTAGGGATAACTTTCTTTGGCCATGTTATTTTGAGAAGACATAATTGCTTTATTAGTATGCTTGAAGTATCATTATTTTTATGTCAATATTAAACTTTTGTATTGAATGTTTCGGATCTGAACATTCATGCCACAATAAAAAAATTTACATTGAAAATTATGCTAGGTAGCATTCCACATCAAAAATTCTGTTTTGATCATTTACCTACTCGAGGACGAGCAGGAATTAAGCTTGGGGATGCTGATACGTCTCCAACGTATCTATAATTTTTGATTGTTCCAAGCTATTATATTATCCGTTTTGGATGTTTTATGGGCTTTAATATGCTCTTTTATATTATTTTTGGGACTAACCTATTAACCAGAGGCCCAGTGCCAATTGCTGTTTTTGCCTATTTCAGTGTTTTGCAAAAAAGGAATATCAAACGGAATCCAAACGGAACGAAACCTTCGCGAGGATCTTTTTTGGAACAAACGCAATCCAGGAGACTTGGAGTGGACGTCAAGGAAGCAACAAGGCGGCCACGAGGTAGGAGGGCGCGCCCAGGGGGGTAGGCGCGCCCCCACCCTCGTGGGCCCCTCGTAGCTCGACCGACCTACTTCTTTCGCCTATATATACTCTTATACCCTGAAAACATCGAGGGGAGCCACAAAACCACTTTTCCACCGCCGCAACCTTTTGTACCTGTGAGATCCCATCTTGGGTCCTTTTCCGGCGCTCCGTCGGAGGGGGAATCGATCACGGAGGGCTTCTACATCAACACATTAGCCTCTCCGATGATGTGTATGTAGTTTACCACAGACCTTCGGGTCCATAGTTATTAGCTAGATGGCTTCTTCTCTCTTTTTGGATCTCAATACAAAGTTCTCCTCGATGTTCTTGGAGATCTATTTGATGTAGTACTTTTTGCAGTGTGTTTGCCGAGATCCGATGAATTGTGGGTTTATGATCAAGTTTATCTATAAACAATATTTGATTCTTATCTGAATTCTTATATGCGCGACTGGCGAGGGAGTTATTGCGGTAAAACCTCTACCACGCGTGCCCGCACACGGTTCTGGGCTTGGCCCAATAACGCTCCGCGCTTATATGTGGCCCAGGTCGGGGGCCTCCTGTCGGTGTACAAAAGTAGGGGCCTTATGTGCCCCTTTACTTGTGCACGGGCAGTCGCAACCACACTTACGGCCGCGCTTGGCAGAGCAGGAGGGGGAGCAAAGACACAAGACTACCAGAGCAGCGCCAAGCCAAAGGCGCAAGGAGCAGAGGGACAAGGTGGGCTTTCCATGGCAAGAGCCTTGCCGGGGCGGCCCACGTAGCCCCGGCAAGAGCCTTGCCGGGACAACTCGCCCAACACCAGCAAGGCCGCCACCCTTGAGCCTAAGAGTTCCGACACCATCGACAACATTGGAAACAAGGCTCGGGAGGCGCCTGCGTGATGGCATGCAGATCTTTGTGAAAACATGAGGCCTGCAAGACTAGATGAGAACCAGAAGACAAAGACCCCCGGCAAGATCCTTGCCGGGGATGCCCACAAGACCCCCGGCAAGACCCTTGCCGGGGACGCCTACGGAGCCCCGGCAAGACCCTAGCCGGAGAAATTTGCAGGGCCATAGCCAGTGCCACGCCTGCCAAGGCTCCACCGCCGTCCCAACGCAACAGTCAAACCCGCCAACTTGGCAGGCACCTGCATGGCGGTGTGCGGCTTCCAGGCCAACTCAGCAAGCACCTGCGTGGTGGCATTCAGATCTTCGTGAAGACTCTGCCACCGCACCAGCTCACCAGCCAGCCAGCCAGCGTGGCGCTGCGCGCCTCGTCAGCCTGGACGCGAATCGGAGCAAGGCGAAGCGGCGACGGTCGGGACGAGCTTCCTTGCCGTCCCCAATAAAGTGAGAAGGCACGTCGGCAGCGCATTAAATGCGTTTTGTCCTACGGTGCTAGGGATAGACTTGTATACAGTACATACTTTCCACCTCCTATGTGCCACTATGGCGACCCCTTTGACTATAAAAGGAGGACCGAGGCGTACTGTGGGAGGATTGGGACTTTTTGGACCCTGCACGCTTTGTAGCTAGTCCAAGACCATCAAATAAATACAAATCAGCAGGAGTAGGGTATTACGCATCGCTTCCGGCCCGAACCTGGATAATTCCCCCGTGTTGATCTCCTAAACTCGCTCTTTCCACAGCCCCGCGCCCTGTCGACCGTAGTAGCGATTCCCCGTGATCCCATAGGTGTCGTTTTCCCCGACAAAGTGTAAGACGGCTTTCCGTGAGGTTGAGGACGTTGAGGTCAAACCGTGTTGCGGCGTTGCCGTCGCTGACGTTGACGGTGAAGAGAGGCGTGGATCCGCCAGTATCCTTGTTGCTTGGGTAGTACTCGATTCTTCAGCGGTGGCCGCCGACGTCTAATCTGGGTGGCTGGACCGCCTTGTTGTGGCGAATGTCGGGAGTGGATCAGTACTCAGCAGTAGGCAGTGCGTTCATGGCGTCCAGATTGACGGCTACAGAAAGTAAGGTAGGGTGGCATCTCGGCGTTGAAGGTGGCGGCAACATTCAGGCGAATATGTTTGGTGATGATAATAGGGTTGTGTCGGTTGTGGTATATTTATACAGGTAGATCCTGAATCTTTTTTTAGAACATCCTGAATCATTTTGTGTCTAACCCGGACATGACGTTGTGGTTTATTCCATGTGCATGACACGTACAAAACTGGGATGGTGATGGAGACGTGTGTAAGAGAATTTTCTTTATCTACATGCCAGCTCTTTCCTTTACAACATGGCTCGATTCCTATATGGGCATTGTTTTGACGGACGGATGAAGCCAACAACGGACAATCTCCACCGTTAATCTTTGTGGTTATGATAATATTAACAGATATAAATGGATGACGTATGGAGAACTATGAAAACTTTCGCCCTTTAATAAGTTATCCAGGATGCAGAATAAGTTATTCTTCATCTGAGGTAATCTTATGATCGCTTCATAAATAAATTACATTTGGAATACAAATAGTTACATTCATATTGATTCACTACGGAAAATTTCGTATGAGAAAACAAAAAAATAGGCTATAAGACCAGAAATATCGCATTTTATATATGTTTTACATTATGTTTTTATGTTCGTAATTTTACGTAACATAAAATATTTTTTACGACGAGTATATATATTTTCTTACATTCTGTTTTTATGTATGAAATAAGGCAAAGTTTACGAAACCTAAAAATACGGTGCATTGACATTAAGATAGAGAGGGGTGAAGAATAACTATTCCTCACCCAAAGTGATGAATAGCGCGACCTTGTATATATACTAGCGAACATGCCCGTGCATTGCAACGGGAGAATTTTTTTTCACAAAACCAACGAGCATGGCTGAAGAGCCCCTCCCCAAACACCTGCATTCCACGTCCTCTATTTCAGCATTATGCCCACTTGGCGCTTATCCTTCTTCCAGCCCTCACCAGTGATGAGCACATTATCCATCTGCTCACAATGAATCCAAATGTGGTCAATCTCAGGGTAATGAGTGTAATTTGATGCGAGGTGGCTAACGAACATCGACACCCTCCTCGGCGCGACTTCCATCAGAACGGATGCTTTGCGCACAACCGAGGCAACGCCATCCAAAAAGGTCAAGTAAATAAAATATGAATCTTACTGATCACCGTAGACAGAGAAAACTTCATTTGCTCTGACTTCAAGATTCCTCATCTCTTCTGAGGGAACTGTCTCATCTTCTAAAGGAGTCTCATATATGTTTGACCAAGTTGATCTGAAAGGCAACTCAATATCAACAAATGAGAAACAAATTTGAATTAAGAACGGGAATCACATCCACTAATTCAACTTTTTGCACTAATTTTCTTGATGCATTTACTTATTGGATCATTTGGTTTGTTTGGCAAGGCTAACGCTTATAATTTACAGTCATGGCCAGAGGAACTGAACAAAGTTTCATTGGAATATACTGTAGCGATATATCAATGTAAGCAAGATTATATCAGACAGTGCAACAAAAGAAGATAATTGTAGCAAATATACTGTAGTGATATACTCCCTCCGGTCTTTTTTAGTCCTCGTATAAGTTTTGTCGAAGTCAAAGTATCCCTATTTTGACCAAATATATTGAGAAATATCAACCACTATAATACCAAATATATATACTGTGAAACTACATTTTATAATAAATTTAACAATATTGATTTGGCACACGACTTACATAGGAACGGGCGCTTTCGCACAACCGACCCAACGCCATCCGGCACGCGCGGCACTATTTGTTCGCTGACTATTATATGAAAATCATAAACTTCAAAGCCCATCTTATCTATAGTTTAACAAATCTGTCTAGCAGTTTTCAAAAATTCTACAAAACGTAACACGTAAGGTCATACTTTTGACAAATTCACAGACTCTGGTGAAATTGATACTGTTTCGGCATTTTGTTAAAAGATTAACCATTTTTTGCTGAATTAAGACGTAACTACTATCTATCTTTTTGGCCTATATCTGTATGGTTATTTAGTGGAGAGCAATGAACATAATAAATTCACAAGCTCCAAGCGTCAGCGACATGAAACTGAAACTGCTCGTGCAACAGTCTATTGTTCGCCCAGTCTGCCACGCCCTTCTCTGATAGGGTTGATATAAAGTGATTGCACGTGAGCGAGATGCGAGGTTATAGGCTTGGTTCCGGTTTTTGCCCCCGCCCCCCTCCCCGCCCGCGTCGCCTCCTCGGAGGCGACTCGGGGGCAACCCTAGCGCCGCCACCGCGGTTCCCCCTCCCTCTTCCTCCTCCGCCGCTGCCAGAGAGGCGCCTGGCGCCCGGCGCGCGTCCCCGATGATGGTGGCGGCGGGGATCTGGCGCCTCCTCCTCGGATAGAGGGCTGCGGGCCCCGGGGCGGCGGCCCTGGTCGGCAGCGTGCGGCGCGGCCTGGAAGGCGTGCGGCGCCGGCGGGTGCTGGTGGGTGGCCTCCCACGGCTGCGTGGGCAGCGTGGAGGTCACGGTCGATGGCGCAGCGGCGGCCCCTCGCAGTCCGCCGGGCTTCATGGTGAAGCTTCGGTGCCGGCCCGATCTGCTCCGATCCATGCCGGCGCTGGTCCTTGGCGGAGGCGTCCATCGTCCCGTGGTGCCGGATGGCCGGATCTGGCATTTGGTTGTGGTTCCGGGGGAAATCCCTGGCCGGCGCGGCGGTCCCCCCAAAGTCGACGTCTTTGACGCCGAGCCCCTCCTTGGAGGCTTTGGGGTGGACCCTCCCCCTCCCACCTCCTCCCTGAGCTCCGGCGAAAGTCGTTTCTCCCCTGGTCTGGGCGTCGACGGCACCTCGGTGGCGTGTTCCTTCTTGAAGGCGGCGGTCGGGAGTTGCTCTTGGTGGTGGAGCGGTTGGTGTCTCGGCTCCAAAGCATGGCGGCCTAGTTGTCCTGCTCTTCTTCTTCGGTCTTCGTCATGGATGCGCGCCTTCGTCCGACAGCTCGCGTCCCTTGCTCCGTGTTGCCGCTGCCGGACTGGTTCTCGTCAGGATGGTCTTCCGTTGCTCGTGGGTCAGCGTTGGCTGCTTCTCCTTTGGCAGCTCGGTCACCTGGAGCTGGGCTATGTGTAGCCACTCTGCTGGTCGCTGGTGCGGCACCCATTGAGCCTGGGTGAAAGGGTAGTGGCCCTTTGCGACGGTGGAGACAGCTCAAGTGTTGCCCAAGTTTGGCCATGGATGTAGCTGGCGCTCAATGCTTGCACGGCATGTCCCTCCTCCCAAGTACCTAGTTGGCTAGTTGGCGTAGGCGTAGTGATGGTCGTTGGCAACGATGCTCCATTGTTGCCATTGTGCTGTTCTGCCTAGCTCTATGTATCTTCTTTCTGCTTTGCATTGCATTCTTCTCTTTGTAATGTGGTGCCCCTGTAATCCTGGCCGGTTGATGGCTTTGTTAATTCAAAGTCAGGCTAGGTTCGAGCTCTTCTCGGGCTCGGCCGGCGCCTTTTCTCTAAAAAAAAGATGCGAGGTTATCGAGGATGGTGCGGAGGGGTGGGCCAAAGTGGGGGCGGCACTGGTTAACACCAAACTTTCTCATATCTAATGTTGTCTAGGAAGCTCCCTACCTGATCATGTTCTTCTGACTGAAGTTTGGCGTTGCCCTGAATCTAAGAGCAACGGTGCACTTGCTTCGCCGGTCCCCGCTGTAATCAAATTGTCAACATCCATGGACTACAGTCATAAATATTTTCGCTCTCTCAAGAGGAATAGAATTTTGGGGCCAAGTAATTTCAGATTAGCAGAGAAAATCATAATAGACGAATGTGTTGTCGTGAATCCTAATCCCCCTTGTAGTTTTGAAGCTCCTGCACCACAAATTCTAATGCCGCTGCATTTGCAGACCAAAATACTAATCTGAAATATCATACTCTGGCACCATCCGCAGCAGCTTGCTGTACCTACAACTGCCCGCTTCATCTGTGCATGAGTAAATTGCATAAAACCACCAGTTTAAAGGTTAGGTTTGCGAAAAATACTACAATACATTTTTTTTGCAAAAAACATCATGTCTTCGGTAATTTTTTTGCAAAACCACTAATCGGCGGATCTGGCTCAGTTGAGCACACTTATGACAGTTGGGGCCCGTTTTTCGCTGACGTGGTATAACGTTTTGCCAAAGATAACGCTAGATGGGTCAAAAAGCAAAAACGCCCCTGACATTCTTTCCCCATGCGACCAAGGCCCTTCCCTCTTCGTTCCCGCAGCCGCCCGAGGAGAGGAGCTCCTCATCCCGCATGCCGCAGCAAGTAGTAGCTCGCCGGAGCAGACAAAGCCGGCGAACTGCGGAGGAGGGCGCACCAGGTCCAGTTCCTGGACTTGAACTGCGGAGGAGGGCACGGCACGCACCACCACATGAGCCGCCGACGGCGTGCGCACATGCGCTCCAGGCGCTGCCACATCCGGCGAGGGATGCCGCGCTGTAGCCCCGATTTACCCCCAGCGCCGCCACCTCTTCTGGATCCGGCAAAGGATGTCGCGCCGCCGCCCTGATTTGGCCTCCAGCTCGAAGACGCCCAGCGCCGGTTACCGAAACTGGCGAGGTATGCCGCGCCGCCGCCTCGATTGGCTTCCAGCGCGAGGAGGCGCCCGACGCTGGCTGCCAGATCCAACGAGGGATGACGCCGTTGCCTCGATTTGGCCTCCAGCGCGAGGAGTCGCCCGGCGCAGGCTGCGTTGACCTCCCCAACCTGTGCTGAGGATGCACGTCGTCTGTTGCATTTTTTCGTTTTGATTTAGAGGTGTCTGTGTAAAATCTATGGATCAGTTTGTAAAATTAGATTAAAATTGACCTGGCATGAAATGTTACGCCACGTAGGCAAAAAGGGGCCCGAACTGTCATAAGCGTGCTCAACCGAGCCAAATCCGCCGATTAGTGGTTTTGCAAAAAAATTACACAAGATATGATGTTTTCTGCAAAAAAAAATGTATTGTAATGTTTTTCCCAAACCTAACCTTTAAAGTGGTGGTTTTATGCAATTTACTCTCTATGCATGGAACGCTACACACAAGCAGTGGCGAAGCAACGTTATGCCTGTTCTGTCGGTTGACAACACAGGATTTTCATAGGTCGTTGAACCCCAGGTACGCATACCACGCTGGTGAACGAACCAAAAATGGAATTTGACTGCACGTCTACACTGTTTGGGTAACAAGTGGTTGGGCCATATAGAAGTCCAAAATCACTTACCTGAACGAACCGGATCGGTTGATCCCGAAATCACGCGATCTCCTTCAACTTCTCCAACTACTGCATTCTCTTGAATGGCCGTGGACAACCGCCGCACTGCAGTGTCTTCCCGTCCGTCGCCTCGCCCAGAGCTGGCGATCTCTGATCTAGCCATGAGACGTGAGGAACCGTGACCTCTGGCCGTCCGGCGAGCCGCGAGCAACCCACCCGCAGCTGCACATGTATTATCTATCGTGTTGATCAATACTCCTATACTAGTCGGCACTCTGTATCCGATCCAACACCAGGGCAAGGCCTCCACTTTTCCATTTTTATTTGTAAGTTTTGTCTGCCAACACTGTGATATTCTTCCTTATGTATCACTTTTTTTCTGTAGCAATATTAGGGAGTAAGCTATTGTTTTTATTTATAAATAAGAATTGCATTCTTCATAATAAAATATATCAAGTCTGATCTGCAGAACTGAATAGGCGACAAATTTTTCTATCATTGTCTCAATAGTAACTTATGTTGAAACCGGTGTATTCCACTCTAGTACCATGCCATCATGTGTACAGATCAAAATATGCATGATCACAAAGGACTGCTACCATAAATATGTCCGCAATAAAGTATGGCGTTTTCTGTTCTTGTTTCATTTTCTACAAAAAAATTCATTGGAAAAGCTTGACATCACAAGGTTTTCATCCTGGCACCGCCACTGCACACAAGAACACGGACGCACATTGTGCCGTCGCATATCAACGCACCCACGTCACGCACGCACAGCTGTCGACGGGAGCACAACACGAACGTCACAGAAGCCACACCTGCGCTGCGAGCCAGCAGGTCGTCGTGAGCATGCGCCATAATAACCTGCGTGGATCGAGCGCAGGCCAATGAAACCCACGGACGCATGCGCACGCCTGAGCCTGAAAGCCAGCTAGCTTCACCGGAGCAGCACCCGGCGCCTCAGCCACCGAAGCAGCCAGGAACATGCAGCTAGCGAAATAAAAAAGCGTGATCCATGAGGAAATCTCTGTAGATAGCCGCGACACCGACCTGATCAAGCTAGCTGCGCGCTTGTACACTTCCATGGTGGCAAGATCCATCTCATAGTGCTGTCTCAGAGAGAGATTAGGGGCGGGATGCCTCGTTCCTGCAGTCTAGCTGTGTCGAGACCCTCCAGCGGTAGCTGTGTCGTTCCTGCAGTCTAGCTGCATCACGGGTAAGTGGCCGCCGTCCTCGGCCTTTGTTCATGTTGGAGGCATCCACGTAGGCTACACCAACAAGCTGTGCGATGCCAGGACCAAGAGCCTGACTAATAGTGCCACCACTCCAAGCACTATTGCCTCTGGCAGCTTCCGAAGGCCGACCGGGTCGCTTCCGTTCGTGGCAGGACATCAGGCTCGGCGGTGTCTCGTCGCCCAGCGCCGCCGTCCACCATAGTGACCCAGTGCAGCCCAAAGTGCCTTCGACCCATCTCTCACAAACCAATAGGAACCCCTTGCTGGTGAGTGTCCTCCACGGTGTCGCCTCTGCCCTTCGGGGGTGTCCAAGGCTGATGGCAGCCCCTTGCCGCGCCGGCGTGAAGGCCTTTTTGGACCCGTGAACCGGACCAAGGGAGCAGATCCAATTATATGGGATTGTTTCCATCAGATCGTTCGTGTACTTGGATTGTTTCCCTCTGTTTTTTTACAGTTTCCTATTATATCATTATATCGATCGGGATATCCTCCATGCAACGTTCGCTCAGGTACCTTTTTCTTTCTATTCAATTGGACGTGTCATGAAATACTTTTTTTCTTCTATTCTGGTCTGATCCACTGCATAGATCTATTTTTAAATCTCCAGCATCAAATCTTTATGGTTAATACAAAATCAACGGATATAATAAGATGACGTATGGAGAACTATGAAAGCCTCCGGCCCGTGCGTTGCAGCAGGAGAAAAAAAACCATAATCTTCAATGGCCTGATCATATATTGCTACATCACCGAGATATACTATTACTCTCAATTTCATGAAAATCATTAACATTTTTTTCACTCGTGAAAATATTTAAAATTGTGAACTTTTTTCAAATTCATGAAAAATTGTACAAATTTTTGAAAATTTTCTAAAATCAAGAACTGTTTTGAATTCACGGACATTTTATACTATTTGCAAACATATTTTTAACAATTTTCTTGAATCGGTGAACCTTTCTATAATGGATGAACATTGTTTTGGAAATTGGTGGAACAATTTTTTGAATTTACGTGCCTTTGTTTTATTTAACAAATATTTTCTGAAATGCATGATCATTTTTTGAATCAACTGAATTTTATGAGTGAATAAACTATTTTGTAAGTCACAAACAGTTTTTGAATTTTTAGTATGTTTTTCATTCATGAACTTTTTAATTGGTGAAATTTTTGTTCAATTTCATTAAAAAAATAATACATGAACATTTTAAAAAATTATGACTTTTTTTGGATTTCCTGAACATTTGTTTTCAAAATCTTGAATATTTTTTAGTAAGCAAACATTTTTCGTAAAATCGCGAACTTTTTTGAATCCACAAACATTTTTATGATTTATTAAATATTCTATTTCAAAATTCTCAATTTTTTAAATTTTGAAACTTTTGAATTCCCAAATTATTTAAAGTAGAATAAACGAAATTGAAAAGAAAAAGAAAAAAAGAAAACTTAAAAAACAGGCCCGGGCCAAAACGGACGCGCTACGTCTTCTCCCCACTGGCAAATTTTTAACATCAATATATACTTCTCGTCGTTTAGAGTTAGAGCATATCCAAACTGAGAAGAGTTAGAACCTATTCAAACTTCCTAGAGAAACGTATGTATTTGTAGGAAGCTTAGGTCGGGCTACAATTATGTATGTCATACCTTGGGAAAATCAAATAAAACGACAGCAAGGGCCACCTCACCCTTTGGTGCAACTCTTGCACAGTATTGATGCTTGGGAGGAACATGCTGACCAGAAACGAAAGTTGTGTTTTCATAGGAAAAACTTGTTTGTAAGCGTGACTGAAAGTATTACCTTAGGTGCGCTATGGGCTCTACTCATCTTGATCTGCCAATGTGCTCTGCTATGGTGGCAACTAATGTGGTGGTTCTTAGGCTTGGGGGGGATTCTGAGGACATCATCCAGGATGGTAGATGAGCATGTCAAGCTTGAGGATGTGGGGCTTCGGAAGTGGCAAAAGGATGCACGTGCGGATCCTCTATTAGCTGGCGTCGTTGTCGACCTGCTAATCAACTTTCTTCTCTTGCTCTACTTTTTCTATTATGCAGATGTCGTGCTTAGTTTTAATTTTTCATTCGTTCTTGAACCACGACTGATGAATCGCCACCAGTCCTTTGTATGATCTACAACTCCGTACTTGTTGCTCTTGTTTCTCTGCATTGTTTGCTGCAAAGATTAAAGCTTTCAGGTGCAGATTCACAAGAATGTTAGGAAAATATTCAAAATATTTACTTTTGAGCATTGCTCATGCAAAATGTGGCATTGTAGGTTGGATTGCTGGCTGAAGGTGCTTCAGAGATCTACAAAACGGAAATGTCCAAGGATCGTTTACGCAAGTGCCACACAAATGGCCACACAGCCAAAACTTATGACCTTTTATAGTTTGTTGGACAATGAAGATACTAAGATACTGAAATTCTAACCTTTGTTTACAAAATCGCGAACATTTTTTGAATTCACAAACCTTTACTATTTATTACATATTTTACTTCAGAATTCTCAATTTTTTTTGAACTTTCTGAAGTCCCAAATTATTTAATATTAAAAAAAACTAAAACGGAAAGTAAAAATAAAAGATAAAAACGAAATTTAAAAAAAGGCCGCCCTGAAGTGGGTTCGGCCCAATGGGTACGCTGTGTATTCTCTCAGTGCAGAGCGCTGTATAGGAGGTCCCTACTACATGGGCTAGGCTAGGTCGAGGATTTTTTCTGTGTAAAACTTTTTTTATCACTCACAGGTGGCATTGGTGGGTAATATTTTCATGACGAATGACGTTGAAACGAGAGCTGTGCAAAAATTCAAATTTAGGACTTTTTAACACATGATACTATATATCCTGCCAGACCATGAATTTGTCTTTTTTGTACAAGTCGCATTTCAACATTATTCATCTTGAAATTTTACACACATATGCCTCACATCATTGTTTACTTGTAAAAAAAATTCAGACCATAAATATAGATAAGTAGCAATAGGCTTTTTTTTAGTCTAAGGTAGCAGCAATAGGCTGGACTTACCGAGCCAGGCCCGCTAGGAAGAAAGGCCGGTCCGATATGCCATATTCGGACCGACCAGCCCAGTACGCGTCCTCAGCCTCTCGTTCGTTCTCTCCCCATCCCCACGTGACCCCAGGCTCCTCGCCGCCGTCGCCGCTCGTCTCATGCCTCTCCCTCTACCTGAGTCAGGCATCATGCAATAGGAAGCCGCCAGCGCCGGAACGACCGCCTCCCTACGCCTCCCCAGAACGACCGCCTCTCCACGTTTTCAGCTGGGGTCACCTTCCGCCTCCCCTCGTGCCTCTCCTTCTCCGCAAGCCGCCCGTCGTGGCCAATTTCCATGTCCCAATCGAGACAGCTAGGTGGGTGGCCATGTGCGTCTAGGTTGCACCAAGGGACACACTCTTATATCAATCGAGAGGAGAGACGTTTATTGGTCGGATCCATGGTCAAGTCAGGACTCTGCATCTATTACGGAACACGTGATGAAATCGAGTCGGGCCTCGTGCAATAGGAAGCCGCCGCCGCCGGAATGACCGCCTCCCTTGTGCGTCTAGGTTGCGCCGAGGGACACACTCTTATATCAATCGAGAGGAGAGACGTTTACTAGTCGGATCCATGGTCAAGTCAGGACTCTGCATCTATTACGGAACACGTGACGAAATCGAGTAGGATACAAACACGTGTGTGCTAACAAACATAAGGGCTTTTTAAGAAAAAGTCCATGACAGTGAACCCGACGGAAGCAATGCGTGATTTAGTAGTAGGTAAAGATAAAAATAAAGATATACAACAACTCCCAGAGTAACAATTGCTGAAAAAAGTTCATTTGTTTCAAGCAATGACAAATCTATACTATGTGATTTCTGAGTTCTCAAGCTTTTTATATAGTGCAATCAATAGTGAAATCATCTGGACAAATCTATATTTTATATCTAGAATGCAATCAAACATGTTTTCTTATTCATTTATCAAATCTTAACATGTCTTTGGGAGTTTGTTGAAAATTAATAGTTGTAAGGGGGCCTAACAATGCCAATGCCGGTCCCAAGACCAGTAAAAAGTGGAGGGAGCATAATCAAAATAACAGTACGCCTTTGTGTTTGTCCTTCATAACTTACTAGCATCATTTTGTAATTCGACCATAACTCAATCGAGTGAAGATCAAGAGCAGCCAACATACAGGGTGGTACAAAAAGATGAACTGGAAGGTTAGTTGCTAACAAAACCTACCTTAATTAATTTATTAGTTCAATCGTACAATGACAACAAATAAACAAGGGGAGATGAGATCCGCAGATCAAAAAATTAGACCTATCTCTGCCTAAACATGTGTTTGCACATGGAGAACTATATGTAGCATTCTCAAGAGTCGCAATAAAGGGGTGGACTAAGAGTAATAGTATATAAATAAATATTATAAAGACACAGAAAAACACTTTTATTATAGTTCTTATTCAACTAGATGTTGCTACGGACATTTTATTAGATGAGAATAAGTAGATGAATATTTTGTATACTACAAACTAACTTCAAGATAGTAACTAACATATCAATGCTAACATGCCATGGCAGGATGGATATGGTCTACTGATATATTCATAAGTAATGGAAACGTGCATCAGCATTTCCTGGAAGCAGCTCATTCATACCTAACATCGACGATAAATATTATCTGATATTTGAGGCTCATTACATAGTTGAGAGCCTGAATATGAATAGGGGTACGGGGGCAACTGTGAATATCGTTTCCAAGAACGAATAAAGTCGATAGGCATAAACAAATTAATATTTACAATATCTTAGTTACATCGGTTCAATAGTACAAACATAGGAAAAGGACAAGAATAAGGGTGAAATATGATACGAACAGGAACGGGAAAAAAGTTGGTCCTACAGGCGGAAGATGGCTACAGCTACCGAGGACGAAGACAACGTGTCGGCTGGCCCTGATTTTCACTAATATGGATGTGTCTTCTAGAGGATGAACTCAGTCTAGATCCGGTCTGGCTACTAGAGATGAGATCCATTCCCACAATGAATCAACAACAGCACCGACGTTGCTCTTTGCGTAGCTGGACATCAGCCTGCGACATCATTCAGGCAGTCAACGGAGAAAAGGAGGGTGTATTTGCTCTATGAGTAGCTGGACATCAGCTGGCAGCAGCAACACGGGAGTCAACGCGGAAAGGAAGGAAAGGAGAAATGGGACAAAGGGGATCGGGCAAGACCAGCCTCTGTGTGAAGATGTGGACCGTGGAGTGGGAGAGATGACTGAATGTTGTGTGCATCTACGTGAGCATGTTGGTCTAAAAGCCCAACTAATCATTCAAGTACGAAAAAATTAATTTACTACAAAAAGCACAAATAATCAGCTATAAATTGTTCTCAAAAGATCAGCTATGAATTATAAAAAACACCTATGACTAATGTACATCATCTAGGGAAAAAGTATAGTCCATATACGTATCGTTCAGATATCTCCTCCAAACATTAAAGAGGTAACTCTTATATCCTTA
Source organism: Triticum aestivum (assembly GCF_018294505.1). NCBI lineage: Eukaryota > Viridiplantae > Streptophyta > Magnoliopsida > Poales > Poaceae > Triticum > Triticum aestivum. The sequence continues at coordinate 41,191,392 of NC_057814.1, read as the reverse complement.
AAATCACCGCTGCACCCCGCCCAGAAAACTGGTCAATATGAACTTAGTTTAACCAAACTATATTAAATACTAGCCCGCATGAAGAGCGGGCCACTTTGCTAGTTTTTCTGAAAGGAAATATCTCATGCATTGATCCAGCATAAATGTTTGTTTCCACCACAAAATGAGTGGCTAGCAATGTGTATATATACACGACCACCAAGCGAGGGAGCTGTCGCCATGCTTCACGGGTTATTCAAGCACATTTCTTCCATACACCAACTTCTAGAGCGACAACAATGCAAGGTAAAAAATAAAGTTGGCTTAAGAATAAGAGAGATCGGGAAAGGAATGCCTTGTCTGGCCAGACTTCCGAGTGCTACGTCTGACGGTAGTACGTGAATAATCCCTGGTGCACATGGACCTGCGCCAAACAGTTTATTTAATAGCGGTTAATACTCCTAAGTACTAAGTACTTCATGCACCAGTCTCTTTGGCGAGCCGAGGACTGCACCAGGCTTAGAAAAGTTCTCGCTCCATGCAACCAGCTTCTTTCCACATTCATGCTATGTAGCTGGCCGCGTCGGTACTTCGGCTTCCTGAAATGCATCAAGGAGTCGCTCAGCGACAAGGCCACCACAAGAGGATAGATAATGGGGATTGCTAAAACTCAGTCGACTGAGTTTTAGTCAAGTCTCAGTCGATAGTTTAGTCTCTAGGTGTGATTTCTGTCTTTCTCTCGGACGCTGCTTCCTTTGAATCGCATGCATGCACGTGGGCTTCGCCCTTGTAGCCATCGTTTAATTCATTGTATGGGCTTATTTGGTCATCGGTCCTCAAAGGCTTGTTTGTTTTCTCATTTTTATTTTGTTTTTTTAGTGTGAGTGTTTTCCTTTTCGCGGCCGATGCATGTCGCTGAACTTTAACGTACCCAGCCGCCATGCCTAAATAGTACATACTGTTTTGGGTACGAATTTTTTCTGTTTTTTACTATCGTTTTGCTATATTGTTTTCATTTTTTGTTTTTATTATTCTTATTATTGCAAAAATATTGCCACCTTGTTGCACATACATCTACATTGATCAAGCACAATTACATGTCTATTCTCCTTGTTCAATTTATTTATTTTTCTTAAAAAAGTACTGTCATGGGCACGGTTCGATAGTATGGAGTCGCACATCATTCACACACAATTGTAAGCATGTCATCCGTGTGCGCAACTTATTTTTTCTTTCCAAAAATATTAGTCATCGACCAACTGCAAGTGTCGCACCTAACTGCAACTCTTCATGTAACTGCAAATGTCATCCCCGACTACAGATTTGTAGTGTATGTCGGTGGGGAGAGGGCAGTTCCATGTCACTAGGCATGCAAATTGCAAGTGTCGTACCTAAGTGCAGCTGCATGTCTACAACGACACCTAAACTATGAGGTGTTTTACCGAGGAGAGGACGGATGCATGTGTGCTACTACCTCCGTCTTGGTTTATTGGTCCTCTTCATATTTTGTGTCAAAATTTGACCGTATATTTTAACTAACAAAATGTTAATGCTTCATATTTTGTTTGTCTTGTTTGTTAGCGAGATGCGGTAGATCTGAGGGGATTTTGGGTTCCATGTTTTGTTTTGGATCAAGTCCAGATTAGTAGCTTCAAGCATAGAATTGATCCCCTTTTTCTAGTCAAGCAGTGGAATGTAGTGTGTCCTCTTTTTTGTATGATTTTTCCTTCAAACTTTTTTGCATGTTTGAGGATTATTACTAAACCCAAACCCCCTCATATCTCTTACTGAACCCAAACCCAAAGCCCCTCAAATTAGTAGCATGTTTGTGAATCAGTAGCATGGTTGAGGATTATCTTTTGTTTGTGGAATGGAGTGCCTCGGTCTATTGTTTTATTTTATTTTAGATTTTGCTGAAATCCTATTAATCACTGGAAACAAGAGAGATAATTACTGGGAAATCAGTAGCATGTTTGTGGAATGGAATGGGCATGTTTATTTGTTTTTTAGATTTTTGAAGGAACCTATTTAATCAGTAGCATGTTTTTTTAATATTTTCTCGGTAAACAAGAGATTGTCACTGAATCTATCATAAGGAGTGGGCAAATTTATTTATTTGTCAGATTTTTTGGCTGAAACACTATTAGTCTATAGCATGTTCAAATCTCTCTTTTTTCTGGAATCAAAGAGAATGCCTATTAATCAATAGCATGTTCAAATCTCTCTTTTGTCTGGAATCAAAGAGAATGATTACTGAAACTAAGTTTCTAGCAGTAGCATGTTTTTTCAGTTTTCTTTTTTTGCCGAAACCTATGAATCAGTACCATGTTCAATATCTTTTTTTGTATGGAATCAAGATATAGATTACTGAATGCATCACTAGTAGTGGTATATTTTTAATATATTCTTCTTTTTTTCTCTACAACCCAATGTAAATATATTTTTGCTCACCAGCTATCGATGGATATGATAAATCATCATTATCTTGAAATCCTTTTTTTTTAAGCATGCAAGTTTCTCGCTAAAATCATTAGTTGAATATGTATGTCTCTCTAGCACAAATTTTATGTTTGGTGCCTTTTTTATGTGCACAGGAGATGGCTTGCAGAGTTTGTCTGAGCCCTTGTTTCCGCGAGAGCAGGGGAAGCGGCATCAGCATGTATGTCTTGAAGGTGTTCAAAAACGAAGGGGCAATTCCGCAACCTTTGTTTATTTTTATTGTATTTTTTGTCATTTTCTGATCCTTATTTATTTTTTAGCCATTATGACGCATGTAGAATGCAGTTTTTGTAGAATTCATGGGTTGAGTTCATGTTCAACCCATGTAGGATCCATGTTCAATCTAAATTTAAAACAATTGGATAACACTTTCTACAGTTGTCTGTTTGTCTTCTCCAACATGGTCGCAACTGGGCTTTTGTTTTGTTCGATGAGGACGGCGGTGAGAAGGGGGTGCGGCAGTTGCATGTCTACACTAGTCATGCAATTGCAACCATCGCAGCCAACTCCTACTGCATGACTTTTCAATATGGTTGTAACTATGCATTTTTTTGTCGGGGGCGGCATTTTAGTCATAGATACAACTGGTCTTTTTTGTTTTGTCGGAGGGCGCAGCAGGGATAAGGGGGGAGGGGTCCAACATGGTTGTAGCTGGGGCCTTGTTTTTGTCAGAGGGGCTACGGGGAAAGAGGGGACCAGTTACATGTCCAATTGTAGTCATGCAACTACAAACCTTCACCACCACCTGCAACTGCAAGTCTTCCAACATGGGCGCAAATGGGCTTTGTTTTTGTTGGAGGGTGCGACGAGAACGGAGAGAGGGGCCCAATTGCATGTCCAACTGTAGTCATGCAACTGCAACCATTACCCCTGCTTGCAACTGCAAGTCTTCCAACATGGTAGCAATTGGGCTTGCGGGAAGAGAAGGGGGCCAGTTGCATGTCCCACACTAGTCATGCAATCGCATGTCTTCTAACTTGGTTGCAACTAGGCTTTTCGCTTTGTCGAAGGGACCGATGAGGAGGGGGCCAGTTGCATGTCCAACCATAGTGACGTGGCTGCATGTCTTCTATCTTGGTTGCAATCGGGCTTTTGTCTTCTCGGAGGGACTGCGAGGAGAAGGGTCAGTTGCATGTCCCACACTAGTCATGCAACTACAGGTGTCGTGCCCCGACTGCAACTGCATGTCTTCCAACATGGTTGCGACTGCATGCCTTCTAACCTACTTGCAACTGGGCTTTTTGTTTTGTCGGAGGGACCGGCGAGGAGAGGGGACAGTTGCATGTCTCACACTAGTCACACATCTACATGTCTTTCCAACATAGTTCCCAATTGGGGGCCTTTGTTTTGTCAAAGGGGGCGGCGAGAAGAGAGCGGGGCTAATTCCATGTTCAACTATAGTCACGCAACTACATGCCTTCCAAAATGGTTGCAACTGGGGATTTGTTTTGTCAGGTCGCGTGGGCAAGGAGATGAGGTCAGTTGCATGTCTAATTGTACTCATGCAACTGCATGTCTTACAACATGTTTGCAACTAGGGGGCTCTACTTTGTCGGAGGGGGCAGCAGGAAGAGAAGGGGGCCAGTTGCATGTCCCACACTATTCATGCAATCGCATGTCTTCTAACTTGGTTGCAACTAGGCTTTTCGCTTTGTCGAAGGGACCGATGAGGCGGGGGGCAGTTGCATGTCCAACCATAGTGACACGGCTGCATGTCTTCTATCTTGGTTGCAATTGGGCTTTTGTGTTGTCTGAGGGACTGCGAGGAGAAGGGTCAGTTGCATGTCCCACACTAGTCATGCAACTACAGGTGTCGTCCCCCGACTGCAACTGCATGTCTTCCAACATGGTTGCAACTAGGGCTTTGTTTTGCGGGAGGCGGTAGCAACGTGGTAGGAGTGGGGTAGATGGATGTCCGACTCTAGCCATGGAACTGCAAGCGTTACCCCCACCCCCAGCTACAAGTGTCTCTCGCAGTTGCAACTTCAACTCACTGGTGTTTTGTCCAGGGGAGGGGTAGCAGTTGCATGTCTACATTAGGCAAACAACTACAAGTATCGATCCGACTTCAACTACATGTATTCAACGCAACTCCAACTTAGCGGCATTTTTTTATTAGAGGAGGGGACAATAGGCCGCAAATGCAAGTGTCACCCCTATCGCGGTTGCATGTCTACCACTATTTCTATTTTTCTGCTTTTATTTCTACTTTTATTCTTGTAGGTCTTTTAGCTTTTCTAAATAGTGGTATTTTTTCTTTCAAACGTGCCACCCAATTTTACAGCGCCCCATGTGCAACAATATATGTTATAGCTTGCAAGCAACTGCAAGCGACGCCAGCAGCTGGGCATAACTAGGGTGCGGGCAGGGCGGGGGCCTAGGAGCTTGGGTGTCCCGGTATGTGAAATTTATTTTCAATTTTTCATTTTTGGTTTTGTAGTTTCTGTTTTTTCTTCTATTTATTTTTGCGTTTTGGATTTGTGTTATTGTTTCTTTTCTAAATTAGTGATGTTTTGGATATTTATCTAAAAAATAATGCCACTCGATTTTGCGCACACATGGGCCACACATTGTTTCTTTATTTATTTTTCTTCCTTTTTGTGTCAAAAATATGTGCTCAAAGAAATACAAACACACTACACTTTTTTAAACAACTACACTTTTTATATGCATTATGTTTGTTTGAGACACACCACAGTGCAATCGGCTGAGAGAGTCGACACAGACACTCATATATTTTGACAGCCCAAATACAAACAAAGAAAAAAACCAATCTAAAAGAAAACCAGAGAACATAAAACAATAGGAGGCTGCCCACGTACAAGCAAGAAAAAAAGAAGCCTAACACGAAACAAGCGATTTGAGAGAACAAAACAAATGACAAAAGCAGCCCACCTAATAAGACAAGAAAAAAAAGACAAAAAGAAAGCCTCGTACACGTTAAGCAAGCCCAGAGCAAAACAAACGTACGAAGCTGACATCAGCCGACGAAGTCTAAGTCGACTGAGTCCTAGACAAACCCATAAATAATTAACATATGTGTTGTTCCCTGCGCATAGCTGGACGCCCCGTATCAAATTACAAGCTGTCATCCTCTCGGCTGCTCAGTCCTCACGAAAGTTTCTCTGTTGTTCTAATCAACCTTAATGCTTCTTATTTATCATCCAATTATTTTATATACAAAGCAGGATTTTGTGGAGTGGCGAATCAATCTGTTTTGTAATTTCGCTTCCGTACAATGCCATAATACTGCTTTGTATCCAGAAAAAAAATGGCTTTAATCAAGCTCAGCCGAGAATTCGTGCACTTTAGCTTCTCTTTCTTCAGTTGGCCCTTGCATCAGACCTGTTTAGTTTTCTTTACCACTGACCCCGAAAATGTTTGCTGGTCCGTCTGTCTTTCCAACGAAGATTGCATGGATTTCAACTTTATTGCCATATCGGTCAGACTGTCCACACAGCCGATGCTGGCCAAAATCTCCTCTGCTGTAAGCTGGAGATTCGGGGCTCTCTTCCATATTTTTTCGATAAAGGGTGTTTTTTATTGCCTCATAGCGTAGCATCAAGCAATACAATCATAATGAGTACAAACCCAGCCTCTACATAACTATGATGCACACAGCCAACATAACACACACACGCAAAAGATCACACCGACAAGAAGCAAAGTCATACAAGACCAAAGATATGCCTAGGCGGACGAAGAAGGAAAAAAAACTCAAAGCAATGAGAACAGGGACTGACAACAATGTACAGCAGTGACCAACCGCGCCACCAAACTTTTGACAACTTAAGGACTATGAGAAGGGTTCTCTAAAAAGCGATGCCTCAAGGAAGGCGCCGTCGTCGCTGGATCCAACCAGCGAAGCTTAGATAATGGGTTTTCACCCCAAAGATAAAATCTGAGCAAACTCTGAGCAATGTCATCATCATGGTTACGATGCAAGAACACTGCTATTGTCAGCTATAACCAAGGGTCAGACCAGAGTTTTCATCCCAGGACCTCAAGACTAGTTACTCGAGAAGTACCACCCAATAAAAGTCAAAATATGTTGTCTCCTCCACTTTCCTCGATCCCAATAGTTGCATATGCGCACGGTGCCCACGACGAGCGATGACTTTGTCTACATTGGTAAGCCGACGACACTCAACAAGAGCCACTCGCCACCACCCAAAGAAGTTTTGACGGGGAGGACGGATTGCAGCAAGGCAAAATCCAGAGTTCATAAACTTCGGAGGCCCTGCACCATCCTCACAAGTGGCAGCTTAGCTGTTCTGCTTCAGACGACAGCATCATTCGCTTCACTAAGTCCGTCGTCCTCGCTCCCACTTGTGTTTGTATAGGAAGTTGACAACTTAATTATTGCTCTCACGAGCTTATATTATGTCTGACCCAAGGCTACTTGCAACTTATATTCCCTACTTAATTTTATTCTGTATTCCGATTCCATGCAAGTGTTTAAGCTACTTTGAATTGTCATGCTTGGACCATGGATAGCTGAAAATAAAACCTTGCTAGCTGTTGCCTTGTTGCTATTCCATAATGCTTGTGTCATTTGGAAGCAAGGAAAACACATTGTAGCTGATCAAGTATTGTTGTCACCTCGTTGATTTGCAGAGGAAGAGAGGAATAAGACAGAGGCTCGTTGATTTGCAATTGCAGCTAAGCAGAGGGAGAAGGAAAGGGAGGTGCAAGAGAAGAAGGAAAAAGAGAGAAGGGAGGCTCTCAGAAGAGCAGCGGAGCGACCGGATGAACGACCTGCTGCTGCCGTCGCACCACCAGCCGCTCCTAGTCCTAGCAAGTATGTCCCGCGGCACAAACGTGTCGGTGAGGCTGGCTGTTGTTTGAGGGAGAGAAGATCGAACACATCTTGTATGGATCAGCAAGGTTACGTTTATACAGAAGCAGGCAAGGGCCGCGAGCCCACGATGGTGATCGTGGCCAGGCCATGCCGCGAGGAAGTGATCGTGTGTGCTGACTCTGAAAACTGCACACACGCACGCTCTGACTCTCTACAAATACATGAGGTTTAACAAACCCCCCCCCCCCCCCCCCCGCGCAGTCGTGACGTCACGAGAAGCGACGCAGAGACTGGACCGAAAATCGTGAAACACATCTGTGGGCAGCCCCTTTGTCATCACGTCGGCGAACTGCTGGCGCGTGGGGACATGAAGCACGCGGAAATCACCGATCGCGACGCGCTCGTGGACGAAATGAATGTCCATCTCCACATGCTTGGTGCGCCGGTGATGAATGGGGTTGCTGGAGAGGTACACGGCGGAGATGTTGTCGCAGTAGACCAGTGTAGCAGTGGTGACCGCGCAGCGAAGCTCGCCAAGAAGTTGTCGTAGCCAGACGCATTCAGCTACAGCGTTGGCCACGCCACGGTATCCGGCCTCCGCACTGGAGCGGGAGACAGTGGCCTGGCGCTTCGACGACCAGGAGACCAGCGCGTCGCCGAGGAAGATGTAGTAGCCCGAGGTCGAACGGCGAGTGTCGGGGCGGCCGGCCCAATCGGCGTCGGTGTAGACCCGGAGATCCAACGGCGAAGATGCGCGGAGATGAAGGCCGAGCGAGGCCGTGCCGCGCACGTACCGGAGCGCACGCTTGATCAGGGCGAGGTGACACTCGCGCGGATCGTGCATGTGCAGGCAGATTTGCTGGACGGCGTAGGCGAGCTCGGGGCGCGTCACCGTGAGGTACTGCAGCGCACCGGCGAGGCTGCGGTAGGCGGTGGGGTCATCGACGCGCGGTCCCGTGGCGGAAGGGAGCTTGGCCTTGGTGTCGACAGGCGTCGGCGCAAGCTTGCAGTTGTCCATGCCAGCCCGCTCAAGGATGTCCTCGGCATACTGCTCTTGAGAGAGGAAGAAGCCGGCGGCCGAGCGCGTGACGTGGATGCCCAAGAAGTAGTGAAGGTCGCCGAGGTCCTTCATGGCGAACTCGGTGGTGAGCCTGGCGACGATGCGGCGAAGGAGCGTTGGGGAAGACACCGTGAGCATGATTTCATCCACGTAGAGCAGGAGGTACGCGGCGTCCGCTCCACGGGTGAGCGTGAACGGCGAGGTGTCCGAGCGTGTTGCCGTGAAGCCGAGAGTGGTGAGGAAGCCGGCGAAGCGAAGAAACCACGCGCGTGGCGCCTGTTTCAAGACGTAGAGAGACTTGGACAGGCGGCAGACGTGGTCGGGCTTGGCGGCGTCGACGAAGCCGGCGGGCTGTAAGCAGTACACCTCTTCCTACAAGTGGCCATGGAGGAAGGCATTCTTCACATCGAGTTGATGGACAGGCCAGTTGCGCGAGGCGGCGAGAGTGAGGACAGTGCGAATGGTGGCGGGCTTGACGACCGGAGAGAAGGTTTCCCCGTAGTCGACGCCGGCCCGTTGGTTGAAGCCGCGGACGACCCACCGCGCTTTGTAGCGCTCAAGCGTGCCGTCAGACCGTGTCTTGTGGCGGAAGATCCATTTCCCCGTGATGACGTTGGCGCGCGGCGGTCGTGGCACGAGCTCCCAAGTCCGGTTGCTGGTGAGGGAGGTGAACTCCTCACGCATGGCGGCGAACCAGTTGGCATTGCGAAGAGCACCGCGGACCGAGTGAGGAATCGGAGAGATTTCGTCGGCGGGAGCAGTGGCGGCCACACAGACGTAATCGTCAGCGTACATGGGATTGGGGCGGAACACGCCGGCGCGAGCACGCGTGGTCATCCGACGCGGTGGCGCGGGAGGAGGTGAGGAGGGGGAACCAGGCGGGCTGGCGGAAGAGCGCAGGAGGGAGGGGTTTGAACTTGAGGCGTCGGACGAGGATCCAGCGGCCTCGTTCGAGTGGGAGGGGTGGGAAACGCGCGCGCGCGAATGTGGTGCGTTGGATGGGGATCCAGCGGTGCAATTTGAAGCGGTGGTGAGCGCGCGCGAAGAGGTTGATTGGAGCGCGTTGGATGAAGATCCAGCGGCGCTGGTTGACCCGATGGCGGGCGCGCGATCGTGGCGGTTTGGTGGGGTGGGATCGGGCGCGGGAGCAGTCGTGGGCACGGCGTCGGTGGGGCGCGCGATCGTGGGTGCAGCGACGGGCGCAGGGACAAGTCGTGGAGGTGGAGTGGCCGGAGTGGGTGGGAGACGCGGCGTGGCAAACGGGAAGGTGAGCTCGTCGAAGCGAACGTGACGGGAGGTGAGCACGCGCCGGGTCATGGGATCATAGCAGCGGTAGCCGCGGTGATCAGGCAGGTAGGAGGAAGACGCAGGCAACCGAACGCTGATCGAGCTTGTGGCGTGAGGTGGAGGTGGTGTTGGGGTAGCACAAACAGCCGAATACGCAGTGGTCAACCATAACCCACTCGGGATCACGGCGACGCGGAGCAGCGGGGGCGACGAGGTGGTCGCGGACGCCGAACATGCACTAGTAGAAAAAGGGGCTTTTGGCCCGGTTGGTAAGGGCGTTTAGTCCTGGTTTTTGAATCGGGACTAAAGGGTTGTTACTAATGCCTCCCCCCTTTAGTCTCGGTTCTTACACGAACCGGGACTAAAGGCCACGGCCACGTGGAGCTCCACCTTTAGTCCCGGTTGGTAACACCAGCCGGAACTAAAGGAAATTTTATGCTTTTTTTTATTTATTTTTTTGATTTTCAAATTTCTGAATTATTTTAACCTCTAATCTCTAATCACCATCCCTCATTACTGCTCAATTTATCCTATAATCTCTAATCACCTCTCATCATTCCAAATCATCTAACTTCCCGGACGGTCACCCATCCTCTCACTACTCCAGCCTGAGCACGCTTAACTTCCGAGTTCTATTTCTCCCTCGTTTCCAAGTCTGCACTTGTTGTTTTCCTGACAATAGTAAGATGTCAATCCTATTAACCCTCAGGAATTTAGCTTGAGCATGAAGTGACACATTTCACTGTTTGAGTTTGAAACTATTGTTTTAAAAAAATATTTAGTAACACTAATATTTCTGGAATAATTAGTTATACCATTGTTTGACCACTGTTTGACCAGATTTGACCAAAATTCAAAAAAACTGAAGTAATTATTTAGTAACACTAATATTCTAGAATAATTAGTTTGACCATTGTTTGACCACAGTTTGACCAGATTTGACCACATATTTGAAACTATTTTTTCTGTTACTAGTAAGTTTGAAATTTTTTGAATTTTTTTGCCTCTCCAGATCTTAAAAGCCCCGTAACTTTTTTTCTGTTAGGTTTTTGAGGATTTTGAAAATGTTTAACGGGGTCCCCCCGTTAAAATCGGATGTAACTTTCCGAGTAGATGATTTTTCATATAAAAAACTTTTTAATCCGAGTTCGTATGCAAAGGTTATGCCCATTTTACAAATTCCAGAGAGATTTTGCAAATAAAGTCGAAATTCATATTTGTAAATTTTTCCCAACAACTAGACCACATATCACATGGAAAACTTATTTTATTTTATTTTTTTGACATTTTCATCATTTTCTTTTGTTTTTTCTAAAACTGAAAAGGCGGTCCGGGGGGAGAGTTTGAAAATGGGACCTTTAGTACCGGTTCGTGCCATGAACCGGTACTAATGCCTCAAAGCCCATTAGTACCGGTTGATGGCACCAACCGGTACTAATGGGCATCGCACCCTTTAGTCCCGGTTCGTGGCACCAACCGGGACTAAAGGGCCCAGGTGAACCGGGATTAATGCCTTAGCCGCACGAACCGGGACCAATGCTCACATTAGTCCCGGTTCGTGACTGAACCGGGACTAATGTGAATATTGCCCTGTGACGAAAGCCCTGTTTTGTACTAGTGATGCCCACGAAGGTGAAGAAGAACCGACGCCATTGCGCGTAGTTGCCGGCGTGCAGGTCCAGGGTGATGGGGACGTGGTGACGAATGTCGATCGTCTGGAGCACGGAGGAGGGAAACGCGCAAGGGGCCAGCACGGGTGCAGCAGCAGCCGGCGGAGCGGGTGGCGCGCTAGCCAGTGTGGCGTGGAGGACGCCAGCCGGCGGAGGAGCATCATCGTCAGAGGTGTGGGGGGAGGCGAGAGGGTTGGTGTCCATGGCAGCGGAAGAAGGTTGGGCAGGCGCGAAGGGGTTGTGTTCCTCTACGTCTGATACCATGTTTGAGGGAGAGAAGATCGAACACATCTTGTATTGATCAGCAAGGTTACATTTATACAGAAGCGGGCAAGGGCCGCGGGCCCACGATGGTGATCGTGGCCAGGCCATGCCGCGAGGAGGTGATCGTGTGTGCTGACTCTGAAAACTGCACACACGCACGCTCTGACTCTCTACTGTATACGTACAAATACATGAGGTTTAACAGCTGTCGCGCCTGATAAAGACCGTTGGGGTGCGCGCCAAGTGGCTCCTCATGCACTCCACTCCATGTGCTGCTGCGGGGTTGCCATCGGCGATCCTTGGCTTCCTTGCTTGGTTGGATGTTGCTGCCGGAGTGACAGGAATATCTCCGGCGGCAGTGTGTTCTGCGTTCCAGGGCTGCCTTCTCCTTGTCCTTCCTCACTCACTTTGCTGTGCATCGGGCCTTTCTCCGTCTTTGCTTCTCGCGTAGTTTCTTTATCGTCCATCGGCTTCCTGTTCCAAGCGCGGCCAGCTGCCTTGGGCCGTAGGCGCCGCTGGACTTGCATTTTGGCAGTCCCTCGCTTCGTTGCTGCTTGCCGGTTGTTATGTGGACGCCATCGTCTCTACCTGGTTGAGATCATTGGCATCCATGGCGTTGTATCCCCATGACGAGGTCCTCTGCCGGTGGACACTTGGCGCTGCCTATTCTTTATCTCTCTTCTCCTAATTTGCCTGCATGCCTGTGCTCGTCAGTTGTTTCTCCGTGGGTAAGCTGTTTTCTCCCTTCCTTGTAGTACTCCTCCTTAGTAGAGAGTAGTGTACAAACTGGGTATCCTCCCTGTGTTGTCGTTTGCAGACAGCCTCTCGGCAACCCTGCACCAGCGTGAGCCTGAGCCCTGAGCCACCAGCCGTGGGATGCGATGCTCCGCTCCCATCAGGACGTTAATCACGTTCTGGCCCAGAGGTCGGAATGCATCAACCAGCTGCATCCTTTACTTCATCGCCATCCCTCCCCCAGAACAGTAAGTACCTCTCTGACCGTTGGGCTGTATAGCATTTATCGACTCTTCAGAGACCTGCAGCGACGGGAGCTTCACGAGGACCAACCACCTAGGCCCTCCCACCTTGGCTAAACACACACACACACACACACACACACACACACACACACACACACACACACACACACACAAGTAAGGGTATGTTTAGCCATTAATGACGCAGTTTTGCCCGAACTTTGCCCATTCTACACTTCTATAGGAAAAAAAAACTGATCAAGCTCCACCACTGTCAGAGAGTGAGGTTCACGGCACGTGCAGCTCGATTATAGGAGTACTAACTGGACTGGAGCACTACTAGTAGGGGCAGCCTATCTGCAAACTAACAGAAAAATAACGGCACGCTCATCCTGTGACCAAGGTAGTAAGCAGTGGGCTGGGCCCTACCACCTGCCATCGGCAGGGGAGGAGCATGAGCGTGGAGGTGCGAGCGCTGATTTTCTTCCCAGTTGATGCGCGTCCCCTCCGCCATGAAGAGCGCCAAGAGGCTCCTCGTGCGCGGGATGTGTGTCCCATCCTCCAAGATGCTCCTCCCGCACGCCAGGAAGCGCCCCCTGCTCGCCAACAGGATGGTGCTCCTCCAGCTGCTGCCACTACTGACCGCTGGCCTTCTACTGGTGGATCTAGGCCCTCTGGAAATTCTTGATCCACTTCTTCATCAACCGGCTGGAGGAAGAACTGAAGCTGCCTGCCGTGAAATGCATGCGATGTGCCCTGCCAGCAGGTTGAGATTTTTGCAGTTACTTGAATTTGTCTGCCGCAGACAAAATTTTGTTCCTAACCATGGACTCTTCTTCTTGGCTCCCTTTCATTGCACCTTTGCACCATTTCGAAGTCATGTTAATCCCAAATGCTAGATAATGCAGCTGTGCTATTCGGCGGAGTCGAGCTCACGCATGCAAACCGTCCGATTCTGACGCAATTCTGCTACATGACCGAAAATGGTCTCCTCTCCCCTCGTGATGTACCTGGCATCGTCGGGTGGTGGATGGTCCCTAAGGATTAACCGCATGCATATGCTGACGTCATCCCACTTTATCACGTCTCTTTTTTTCAAAACCTATAACTTTTGAACCGAGCATCAGAACAAAGATCCGTTTTTACCATTAGGTTTCTCGCGACGAGATGTTCAAAACTTGATGCCATTTAGGTTTCGATGCATTTTTTCAAAAGCAACTTTCGTTCTAGTTGAGGCAACTTTATTGCTAAATAGAAGCAACTTTCTTGCACCATAGAAACCATGTCAAACAAATTTTCATCATATGTAGGCAACTGAACATCATCCGTAAGCAACTTTGCTATCAGATGGAGGCAACTTTCAGTACTAAGGAGGCATCTTGTGTTATGAAGGTGCATTCAAGATATATTATGCATAGACTATCCTATTATTGCCTATCCATGTTTCATAAAAGGATATAAAACATTTCTCCCAGTTGTCCACCATTGTTATGAAGTTGCCTATTACCAAAACCCCGGGGGGGGGGGGGGGTCTTGTCCAGATGCATGGCATTTCTGTTTGAATCAGTGCAATAATTTTTGTAGTCAATAGATTGGCAACTATGTGAATTATGGGAGACAAAGCAATCGCTTGGATTTGCTAGAAGAGTTTCGTTGAGTCGTAATGCAGTTGCTTGGTTTGGTGGGGACAGAGCAGTCGCTTGCATTTGCTAGAAGAGTTGCATCGTGTCATAATGCAGTTGCTTGGTTTGGTTAGGACAATTGCTTGGTTTTTTCTTGGAAAGTTTTGCACGGTGTTTTTGCTAATGTAGTCGCTTGGATTTGATAGGACAATTGCTTGGTTTGGTATGGACAGTTGCTTGGTTTTGTTAGCCTTTTGTTAGAGTAGGCAATTAATTTGCAAAGTCAGACAACTAAGTAGCAATGGTAGACAACTATTTTATCAATAGCAAGCAACTGGGCATTAATGGTTTGTTAGTTTTCTATCGTTGAATGTCAGTTTCCTATGGTTGATGCTATTTTTTTATTTTTGACGAAAAGGCAGCTTGGAGCTGTTTTCACTAATGCAGAGAAGTAAAATGTTGTGTAGTTACAAATTGTAAAGCTACCCCGAACCTGTCATCCTGGCTAAGAGCATGTACAACCACACTTTTAATGTTTTGTTACCGGCGATGCATGTGAAATTGACAAAACCATACACACACAATACATCACTACTGCCGGATGTTGTTAACGCGACACTACGATCAAAGACCCTTTTACGAAACTGTGTGCGATGCATTAATCACAAACGGAGCTTAAAAAAAGGTCAAAAAAGGTGCAAACCGTTTGCGATGGAGGACGCATCAAACACGGTTCATATTTTAGTTGCATGCACTAGTAGAAAAAGGGCCTATTGTCCCGGTTGGTAAGGGCCTTTTGTCCCGGTTTTTGAACCGGGACTAAAGGGTCGTTACTAATGCCCTAACCCTTGAGTCCCGGTTCTTACACGAATTGGGACAGATGGGCCTCCACGTGGCCGCTGCGGCCAGCCCAGGCCGGGGGACCTTTGGTCCCGGTTGGTGACCCCAACCGGGACCAATAGGCATCCATGCGTCAGCATCTGGCTGGAGCTGAGGTTTTTGTTTTTTTTGTAAGAGGCTGATTTAGGGGTTTTGGGGGTTAATTTAGGTTGTTATTAGGTAGCTATTAGAGAGAAGTGTCCTCTCTTATATATCTGTGCTTGGTTTACCAATGCTATGTACTGCTATGCCTAAACATGGCTTAGATTGAAGTGAAGGCAACATGTGGTGCATGTCGAAAGTAATACTAATCCTAACTTGATCAAATTTGGATTGTACTACTTTCGACATGCACCACATGCATGTTGCCTTCACTTCAATCCAATCCATGTTCATTTCACCCGCTGATATATAATAACTCTTCATGCGCGCATCATGCATCATCATATATAATAACAAGTCCTACTAATCAGCATCATACAACTTCTACTCGTTATTAATAACCAGTCATATGATCATCATCCTCATAGTCATCGAACCAACCCTACTTAATTGTTCTTAGCACATGATCATCAGTATTAGGTAGGACCGAAATACTCTCTTTAAGGTAAAATAGCATAAAACAATATAGACCCCGACTCTTCATTATGGAGAATGGAGATCATCCTGTCTACAATTTTTGAGCTTCGCTTCCTTTTGCTTCCAAGAACCTCCTTGCGACTGTCCATACATTTTTTCCATTCTTTGATTTTCATGTCTCCACTTCTTTTAGAAATCCGGTATGGACAGTTGAGATTCGTAGGATGACCTGGTTGTATGTTCAAAACATCAAGGCTACCATTCTGATACATCAAATGAGGCACACGCTACTAGTATCCTTCCTGAATACTAGTAGCGCTCCATTTCACCCCTACGCTACTACTAACTAATTAGGAATTAAAAAAATAAAATCCATCAATCCCATTTTATGCATACAATTCTAACAACTAAAACAAGCCCAGATTTGTAATAAACCAGGAGCATTACACATCATTTCAAATCGAAGATTTATAATAAACCAGGAGCATTAGAGCATATCCATACATCTACACTTATTGCCTAGCCACTTATTCCCAGCTAGTGCAAACACAGTTGAAAGCAAACAAAAATGCATAAAAACACAAACAGTGGCATTCTATCCCTCCAAATGATTTGCTCCCTCTCCATCCTTGCAATCATCTTCTTCTCCCTTATGTGCTTCTCCCATTTATGAATCCAAGAATTCTGTAAAGAGCAAAGAACAAATTAAATTAAATTTCAACAGACGTATATCTCCTTGCATGTTGTGATGTACAGTAGCTACGGGAATAAATATACGAAAACAAAAAAGTGAGTGATTTCTATTAACAAGAGATCGCCTACACTAGTAGAAAAAGGGTCATCTGTATCGGTTGGTAAGGGCCTTTTGTCCCGGTTGTTGAACTGAGACTAAAGGGTCGTTACTAATGCCCTAGCCCTTTAGTCCCGGTTCTTACACGAACCGGGACAGATGGGCCTCCACGTGATCGTTGCGGCCAGCCCAGGCAGGAGGGCCTTTGGTCCAGGTTGGTGACACCAACTGGGACCAAAAGGCATCCACGCGTCAGCATTTCAGTTGCTGGGGTTTTTGTTTTTTTGAAAGGGGGAGGGTTTAGGGGGTAATTTAGGGTGTGTAAGCTAGCTAACAGAGAGAACTGTCCTCTCTTATTTCCGTGCTTGATTTACCAACGCTACTGCTATGCCTAAACATGGCTTAGATTAAAGTGAAGGCAACATGTGGTGCATGTCGAAAGTAATATTAATCCTAACTTGATCAAGTTTGGATTAGTACTACTTTCGACATGCACCACATGCTTGTTGCCTTCACTTCATTCCAATCCATGTTCATTTCACCCACTGATATATAATAACTCTTCATGCCCGCATCATGCATCATCATAATAACAAGTCCTACTAATTATCATCATACAACTTCAACTCGTTATTAATAACAAGTCATACGATCATCATCCTCATAGTCATCGAACCAACCCTACTTAATTGTTCCTAGCACATGATCATCAGTATTAGGTAGGACCTAAATACCCTCTTTAAGGTAAAATAGCATAAAACAATATAGACCCCGACTCTCCATTATGGAGAATGGAGATCATCCTGTCTACAATTTTTGCGCTTCGCTTCCTTTTGCTTCCAAGAACCTCCTTGCGACTGTCCATACATTTTTTCCATTCTTTGATTTTCATGTCTCCACTTCTTTTAGAAATCCGGTATGGACAGTTGAGATTCGTAGGATGACCTGGTTGTATGTTCAAAACATCAAGGCTACCATTCTGATACATCAAATGAGGCACACAATCCTCTGGGATTATCTGTTGAAAAACATAGTAATAACTTCATAGTTAGCAATGATGTACTAGTTTTAGAAGTATTCAAAAGATGCACAGATGTCGTAATAGTAAGAAATCTTACCAGGGTATCTCCATAGTAGTTACCGTAGTTCAACACGTGCACTAGTGGCACGTATTGACCATAATGTGGAGGAGTTTTACAATAGATATTGTAATTCTCAAGATCAGTACAAAATCCGACCAGATGAGTTTTCTCCTTATAAGTTAACTCAGAGCCATCGGTGTAGTAGGTTCTGTCTACCATGTTCCGCACAATGTTTGAACAATCAAAATAAGCTGTCAATGAAAATAAGCTGTCAACTATTTTGAAATGAACAATATAAATTAGCTAATAACTATGTTTGAGAAACTCACATAGCGGTAGAATTGGAGGCGTATCAACAAGGACCCAAATGTCCATATTGTCTTGCTCGATGTCAGGATCACCAAGATCCATGGTGACAAGCATACCCTCATCAAAACCATACATCTTGCAAAATGCTTCCCAATTTTGCAACCAAAATGGGTTACGCTCTCAGAATTATACAGATTTACTTCAAAATCTATATCATGATGGGTCCTTAGGTGAATTTTCTTTGTTTCCATACTTTCATGGTCTTCAAAACCCATCCTCTCCAAGACGTAGCTTCTTGCATGGCATGGGATAAGCTAGCCGAATTGTAAAAGATGAAAAGTACACATTGAAATAGTTGAAGTCGTGCTTAATTACGAAAAAATAACACTTGTCGTCGTTGCGTACCGTTTCAACATCGAAGGTCTCCTCCAGCTTAATACTGAAGCACCGATCTTCGTCCAGGTGAGGCCTGTCGCACTGACCTCGGTCGTCGTGGCACCAGTCACACTCCCCCGGGAGACTTTCGTCGTCCGAGTACGACATTTCCTATGTTCATAATTAAAATATTACGTCTACAATTAAATATATGTACTAAAAAACCTAAGTTAGATCATTATTATTCATCACGGGTTGACTATCGGTTTGTCGAGTCTTTTCTTGAAAACTCTCAGCTACGTGGTGTATACATTCGACCGTTGGTGATGGTCGCTCCTCCATTTGTCCCCGAGTGCATTACACCAAAATGTCTAGCACACGGGAACAAAGGAGAAGCGACCCCCACGACAACAGTTGGGATTCTTCGTCCTCTCATATATATATGGTGGAACTCTCCCTCACTGATTCCTCTCTGACATTTGCGACCGTCGGTGATGGTATGGTAGCTCCTCCTTTCGTTCTCGAGTGCATTACACCAAATTGTCTAGCACACGGGAACGAAGGAGAAGCTACCCCCACGACAACAGTCGGGATTCTTCGTCCTTTCATATATGGTGGAGACTCGACAGACTTACAGTCAACCCAAAATATCGTTTAATTATCTTTCTAAAAGAGGATTTGGCTAGTCTCACCTCGATGTCGGAGGGGGCGGTGACGGGGACGACGACGGGGATGATGGAGGGGCCGGGGGCTCCTAGATTTCTGCGAAAACAAAAACCCTATAAGCTATCAACTAATCATATGCATACGCCTTGCATAGTGCTCTCCAATTTTAGCATTCAAAGTAGGAGTAGTTTTCCACTTTGAGCATTCAATAGGCAAAATCAAATCACAAAATAAAGTAGTTCAAATTAGGATGCATTCAATTATAAGCAAAACTACATCATCTCCATGCGTCCGTACATCGTCGAATATTATCACTAATACACCTCGAATACTATCATACATATAGCATCGCTAGTACAGCTAGAACAGTAGCGCCCGACGGGTATCGGCGCGGGCGGTGGAAACCCAAAGGGACGGAACCATCACAGGATCATAGCTCCAGTGAGATCCCTGAAGAACCTGCTAGGTATTGTCGAACCTGCCCTCCAACGCAACCATGTAGCGACAGACGTGCTGGTCCTCCTCCCTGACACGGTGACGTACCACCTCCGCGGTGTACGGAAGCCTCGGCACCGTCACTGCCCACGC
Organism: Triticum aestivum; assembly: GCF_018294505.1. Lineage (NCBI taxonomy): Eukaryota > Viridiplantae > Streptophyta > Magnoliopsida > Poales > Poaceae > Triticum > Triticum aestivum. The sequence continues at coordinate 41,171,965 of NC_057814.1, read as the reverse complement.
GACCGCCACCAAACAAGGATCGGGTCAACGACGGGCTGGCTCCTCACCAACCTACGCCCACCGGAAGGTAGCACTTCCCAAAACCAGCCCGGCGGAGCCCAGTCCCGGACATGGCCCCACTGATCAAGTCGGCCTCCTCCGCCGAGTCGACGACGAGGATGCGGGATAGGCATCGTCGACGTCGATGCGGGATTAATTGCTTGAACTAAAAAAATAAACTAGTTCTATTAATTTTCTTGCTAAAAATAAAATACTTCCATATATAGTAAAATAAAGTAGTTTTATTAAATCAACTAGTTCAAATACTAAGCACTTACTATAAATAAATAAAATAAAGTAGTTCTTACTAAAAATAAACTACTTCTATCTATGGTAAAATTTAATAAAGTAGTTTTATTAATTAATCAACTAGTTCAACCAGTATGCACTTACTATAAATAAATAAAATAAAGTAGTTCTTACTAAAAATAAACTACTTCTATATATAGTAAAATTTAATAAAGTAGTTTTATTAATTAATCAACTAGTTCAACTACTAAACACTTACTATAAATATATAAAATAAAGTAGTTCTTACTAAAAATAAACTACTTCTATATATAGTAAAATTTAATAAAATAGTTTTATTAAATCAACTAGTTCAACTACTAAGCACTAACCTAAAATCGATATCTACTAATAATTAACCTCAATAAAAAATTAATACATATATGAAAAAAACATATATAAACAAAAAAATGCTATGAACATTATATTCATACATACACATAGCCACATCCATTCATCATATGGCTACCACATACATATATACATTATATATATGAAAAAAATGCAATGAAAAAACTAATACACGGAGGGAGACGGCGACGGCGGCGGGGGCCGGAGGGCGACGGCGACGGTGACGGTGACGGGCGACGTCTCGGGGGCGGCGGAGGGCGACGGCGGCGGGCGGAGGGCGACGACGGGCGACGGCGTGGGCGGCGGAGGGCGACGGCGACAGCGGCGGGGGGCGGAGGGAGACGGCTTGGGGGCAACGGCGACGACGGTGGGGGGCGGAGGGCAACGGCGACGGGCGACGGCATGGGCGGCGGACGGCATCGGCGTAGGCTCGGGGGCACGGGCGACGGCGATGGCGACGGGGCAGCCTGGCGGCGGCGTCGGGCGGGGGGCAAACGGCAATGAAATTTTCACAAGTGCCAGTTATATACACGAAGCATTGGTCCCGGTTCGTGACAGGAACCGGGACGAATGCCACCTTTAGTCCCGGTTGGTGCCACCAACCGGGACCAAAGGCCTCTTTTCAGCAGCCCAAAGGGCGGGAAGCAGAGGGCTGGCATTGGTCCCGGTTGGTGCCACCAACCGGGACCAAAGGGGAGCATTGGTTCCGGTTGGAGCCACCAACCGGGACTAAAGGCCCTGTGCTGGCGCGGTGCAGTGGGAAGTTTAGTCCCACCTCGCTAGCCGAGAGAGCTCAGCACCTGTTTATAAGCTGTGTCGCAGCTCAGGTGCTGAGCTCCTCTCTAATATGCAGGCATTACATGCCTACGCTTGCAGATGGGTTTCTAGTCGTATGCAGGCCGTGTGGCCCATTAGGTGGCATTTTTTATTTTTTCCAGTATTTTTTGTTTTTTGAATTATTTATTTTCTTTTTATTTTTGCTTTATTTTTTTATTCTTTTTGCTTTTAGCTCAGAATAATTATAAACTTTCTGTTACTCCATTAGTTTTCAAATTTGAATAGTTTAAATTTTAACTCTTTACGAAAATTCTTTTTGCTACTAAAGTTTCTAACCAAATTTTTTTATGATAATTCTTTCTGCTTTTCATGTTTTGAACAGAAAATACTTTGATAATTTTAGTTGCATAAATTTTATATAATTTTAGTTCAAAAAATACTAGAGGTTTATAAAAGCTTTTTAGTTGATTCCTTTTGCTATTAGAGTTTATAAAAGCATTTCAAATGAACTCTTTCATCATTTCATCCACATAGCATGTGCAAAAAAGTTGAGAAGGTAACGGCAAAAACTGGACGCACTTCGTGTACAAAACCGACAATCTCTTTCAAAGTATCAGGATTTCAGACGAAAACTCGTCTGTTACAAAGGGATTTCATCTTTTAAAACTTATTTGAACTCCTGACTTTTTGTGTGTTCAAAATGCACCATTCAAAGCCACATCATCATTTTTCAATCCTTTCTGACTTCATTTGTTATTTTTCATGCATTTACTAATCATTTTGAGCTATAAGACCATAAAATTGAAAAGCATTTCAAATGAACTCTGAAAAGGTTGAAAGTTGGCATGGTTTCATCATTTCATCCACATAGCATGTGCAAGAAAGTTGAGAGGGTTACGGCAAAACCTGGATGCACTTCGTGTACAAAACGGACAATCTCTTTCAATGTATCAGGATTTTATACGGAAATTCGTCTGTTACAAAGGGATTTCATTTTTTAAAACTTATTTGAACTCCTGACTTTTTGTGTGTTCAAAATGCACCATTCAAAGCCACATCATCATTTTTCAATCCTTTCTGACTTCATTTGTTATTTTTCATGCATTTACTAATTATTTTGAGCTATAAGACCCTAAAATTGAAAAGCATTTCAAATGAACTCTGAAAAGGTTGAAAGTTGGCATGGTTTCATCATTTCATCCACATAGCATGTGCGAGAAAGTTGAGAGGGTTACGGCAAAAACTGGATGCACTTCGTGTACAAAACGGACAATCTCTTTCAAAGTATCAGGATTTCATACGAAAACTCGTCTGTTACAAAGGGATTTCATTTTTTAAACTTATTTGAAATCCTGACTTTTTGTGTGTTCAAAATGTACCATTCAAAGCCACATCATCATTTTTCAATCCTTTCTGACTTCATTTGTTATTTTTCATGCATTTACTAATTATTTTGAGCTATAAGACCCTAAAATTGAAAAGCATTTCAAATGAACTCTGAAAAGGTTGAAAGTTGGCATGGTATCATCATTTCATCCCCATAGCATGTGCAAGAAAGTTGAGAGGGTTACGGCAAAAACTGGATGCACTTCGTGTACAAAACGGACAATCTTTTTCAAAGTATCAGGATTTCATACGGAAACTCGTCTGTTACAAAGGGATTTCATTTTTTAAAACTTATTTGAACTCCTGACTTTTTGTGTGTTCAAAATGCACCATTCAAAACCACATCATCATTTTGCAATCCTTTCTGACTTCATTTGTTATTTTTCATGCATTTACTAATTATTTTGAGCTATAAGACCCTAAAATTGAAAACAATTTCAAATGAACTCTGAAAAGGTTGAAAGTTGGCATGGTATCATCATTTCATCCACATAGCATGTGCAAGAAAGTTGATACCATGCCACATTTCATTACGTAACCCTCTCAACATGCTTGCACATGCTATGTGGATGAAATGATGATACCATGCCAACTTTCAACCTTTTCAGAGTTCATTTGAAATGCTTTTCAATTTTAGGGTCTTATAGCCCAAAATAATTAGTAAATGCATGAAAAATAACAAATGAAGTCAGAAAGGATTGAAAAATGATGATGTGGCTTTGAATGGTGCATTTTGAACACACAAAAAGTCAGGAGTTCAAATAAGTCTAAAAAAATGAAATCCCTTTGTAACAGACGAGTTTCCGTATGAAATCCTGATACTTTGAAAGAAATTGTCCGTTTTGTACACGAAGTGTATCAAGTTTTTGCCGTAACCCTCTCAACTTTCTTGCACATGCTATGTGGATGAAATGATGATACCATGCCAACTTTCAACCTTTTCAGAGTTCATTTGAAATGCTTTTCAAATTTAGGGTCTTATAGCTCAAAATAATCAGTAAATGCATGAAAAATGGTAAAATATATAAGAAACCTCTATAACTAATAAAATAAATAATTAATTAGAAATAAAATAATATAAACTTTATTAAAATATACAAGTAGAAATAAAATAAAATAAACTTCAATAAAATTTATGAAACTAAAATTAACAAAGTATTTTCTGTTCAAAACATTATAAGAAACCTCTTGTATTATTGAAACTAAAATTATATAAAATTGATGCAACTGAAATTATCGAAGTATTTTCTGTTCAAAATCATTAAAAGCAAAAAGAATTTTCATAAAGAACTTATTTTGTTAGAAATTTTAATAGCAAAAAGAATTATCATAAAGTAAAATAAATAAGTAACTAGAAACAAAATAAAATAAAATAAAATAAATAAGTTTTTTGTTGTAAGTAGAAACAAAACGAAATAAATAAAGCAAAAAAGAAAAGAAAAGAACATGCAAAAAATAAAAAAGATGCCACCTACTGGGCCACCACGGCCTGAATACGACTAGAAACCCATCGATGGGCCAGGATTCAGGCCCGTAGAAGGCCCAGTAAGCCCATCAGGCATAGCAGTGACAATTAGGCCCGTAAGCCTGCTATGGAGAGGAGCTCGAGAGGGGTGCGGCAGTGGGGCTTATAAACCACTGCCCGCCCCTCTCAACTAGCGAGGTGGGACTAAACTTTCGACGCGGGCGCAGCAGCACAAGGCCTTTGGTCCCGGTTGGTGGCACCAACCGGGACTAAAGGGGTGCATTGGTACCGGTTCGTGGCGCCAACCGGTACTAATGCCACGCCTTTAGTCCCGGATGGTGCCACCAACCGGGACCAAAGGCCGCCGCTTCCCGCCCTTTGGGCTGCTGAAAAGAGGCCTTTGGTCCCGGTTGGTGGCACCAACCGGGACTAATGGTCGAATTCGTCCCGGTTGCTGTCACGAACCGGGACCAATGCTCCATCTATATATACAGCACTTGTGAAATTTTTCGTTCAGTTCTTCGATCCCGCCCCGACGACGCCGCTAGGCTGCCCCTCTGCGCCTCGCCGTTGCCATCGTCGCCCTGCCTCTGACGCCGTCCCGCGCCGTCCAGACGCCGTCGCCGCCCCGCGCCCCCTGCCTCCTCGTCGCCCGTCGCCGCGCCCCTCACCTCCGCCCCTGCCTCCTCGTCGCCCGTCGCCGCGCCACTCACCGTCGCCGTCGCCGCCCCCTGCCTCCTCGCCGCCCGTGGCCGCGCCCCTCACCGTCGCCCCCGTGCCCTGCCTCCTCGTCGATCGCCGCCCCCTTAGTGAGCTTATATGAATTTTTCTAATTTAGATGTTCACAGATATTTTTGTTCATAGATTTTTTTGTTCATAGATTTTTTTCTGTTAGAATATGCAAATGTTAGAATTTTTTTCTGTTCATAGATTTTTTTTGTGATATTATTGTTGAATATGCAAATGTTTGTGTGTTCATATATATGAAAAGAATATGTCAATTTTTTTCATAGAATTTTTATAATTTATTTCTGTTGTAATTTTGTTCATAGAATTTTTATCTTGTTCATAGAATTTTTATGATTTTTTTCTGTTGTAATTTTGTTCATAGAATAAGAAGAGAAAGCGTTTAATTGAATTAGTTAGAAAAATAATAGAACTAGTTAAACTAGTTTATTTTTAGTAAGTACTACTTTATTCTATTTATAGTAAGTGCTTAGTAGTTGAACTAGTTGATTTAATAAAACTAGTTTATTTTACTATAGAAGTAGTTTATTTTTAGCAAGAAAATTAATAGAACTAATTTTTTTAGTTAAAGCAATTATTCCCGCATCGACGTCGGCGATGCCAATCCCGAATCCTCGTCGACGACTCAGCGGAGGAGGCCCGCTTGATCAGAGGGGCCATGTCCGGGACTGGGCTCCGCCGGGCTGGTTTTGGGAGGTGCTACCTTCCGGGGGGCGTAGGTTGGTGAGGAGCCAGCCCGTCATTGACCCGATCCTTGTTTGGTGGCGGTTGCGTGGGCTAGTGATCGTGCCGAGGCTTCCGGACACCGCGGAGTGGTACATCACCGTGTCAGCGAGGAGGACGAGCACGCCCGTCGCTACATGGTTGCGTTGGAGTGCAGGTTCGACAATACCTGGCAGGTTCTTCAGGGATCTCATTGGAGCTATGATCCTGTGATGGTTCCTTCTCTTTGGGTATCCACCGCCCGCGCCGATACCCGTCGGGCGCTACGGTTCTAGCTGTACTAGCGATGCTATATGTATGATAGTATTCGAGGTGTATTAGTGATAATATTCGATGATGTACGGACGCATGGAGATGATGTAGTTTTGCTTATAATTGAATGCATCCTAATTTGAATACTACTTTATTTTGTGATTTGATTTTGCTTATTGAATGCTCAAATTGGAAAACTACTCCTACTTTGAATGCTAAAATTGGAGAGCACTATGCAAGGCGTATGCATATGATTAGTTGATAGCTTATAGGGTTTTTGTTTTCGCAGAAATCTAGGAGCCCCCCTCCATCATCCCCGCCGTCGCCCCTGTCACCGACCCCCTCCGACCTCGAGGTGAGACCAGCCACGAACCGGTTTTAGAAAGATAATTAAACGATATTTCGGGTTGACTTTAAGTCTATTGGGTCTCCACCATATATGAGAGGACGAAGAATCCCGACTGTTGTCGTGGGGGTAGCTTCTCTTTCGTTCCCGTGTGCTAGAAAATTTGGTGTAATGCACTCGGGAATGAAAGGAAGGAGCTACCATCACCGACGGTCGCAAATGTCTGAGAGGAATCAGTGAGGGAGAGTTCCACCATATATATATGAGAGGACGAAGAATCCCTACTGTTTTCGTGGGGGTCGCTTCTCCTTCATTCCCGTGTGCTAGACATTTTGGTGTAATGCACTCGGGGATGAAAGGAGGAGCGACCATCACCAACGCTCGAATGTATACACCACGTGAGCTGAGAGTTTTCAAGAAAAGACTCGACAAACCGATAGTCAACCCGTGATGAATAATAATGATCTAACTTAGGTTTTTTAGTACATATATTTAATTGTAGACGTTTAATATTTTAATTATGAACATAGGAAATGTCGTACTCGGACGACGAAAGTCTCCCGGGGGAGTGCGACTGGTGCCACGACGACCGAGGTCTGTGCGACAGGCCTCACCTGGACGAAGATTGGCGCTTCAGTATTAAGCTGGAGGAGACCTTCGATGTTGAAACGGTACGCAGCGATGACAAGTGTTATTTTTTCGTAATTAAGCACGACTTCAACTATTTCAACGTGTACTTTTCATCTTTTACAACTCGACTAGCTTATCCCATGCCATGCAAGACGCTACGTCTTGGAGAGGATGGGTTTTGAAGACCATGAAAGTATGGAAACAAAGAAAATTCACCTAAGGACCCATCATGATATAGATTTTGAAGTAAATCTGTATAATTCTGAGAGCGTAACCCATTTTGCAAGATGTATGGTTTTGATGAGGGTATGCTTGTCACCATGGATCTTGGTGATCCTGACATCGAGCAAGACAATATGGACATTTGGGTCCTTGTTGATAGGCCTCCAATTCTACCGTTATGTGAGTTTCTCAAACATAGTTATTAGCAAATTTATATTATTCATTTCAAAATAGTTGACAGCTTATTTTCATTGACAGCTTATTTTGATTGTTCAAACAATGTGCGGAACATGGTAGACAGAACCTACTACACCGATGGCTCTGAGTTAACTTATAAGGAGAAAACTCATCTGGTCGGATTTTGTACTAATCTTGAGAATAACAATATCTATTGTAAAACTCCTCCACATTATGGTCAATACGTGCCACTAGTGCACGTGTTGAACTACGGTAACTACTATGGAGATACCCTGGTAAGATTTCTTACTATTACGACATCCGTGCATCTTTTGCATACTTCTAAAACTAGTACATCATTGCTAACTATGAAGTTATTACTATGTTTTTCAACAGATAATCCCAGAGGATTGTGTGCCTCATTTGATGTATCAGAATGATAGCCTTGATGTTGTGAACATACAACCAGGCCATCCTACGAATCTCAACTGTCCATACCGGATTTCTAAAAGAAGTGGAGACATGAAAATCAAAGAATGGAAAAAATTTATGGACAGTCGCAAGGAGGTTCTTGGAAGCAAAAGGAAGCGAAGCGCAAAAATTGTAGACAGGATGATCTCCATTCTCCATAATGGAGAGTCGGGGTCTATATTGTTTTATGCTATTTTACCTTAAAGAGGGTATTTAGGTCCTACCTAATACTGATGATCATGTGCTAAGAACAATTAAGTAGGGTTGGTTCGATGACTATGAGGATGATGATCGTATGACTTGTTATTAATAACGAGTTGAAGTTGTATGATGATGATTAGTAGGACTTGTTATTATGATGATGCATGATGCGGGCATGAAGAGTTATTATATATCAGTGGGTGAAATGAATATGGATTGGAATGAAGTGAAGGCAACAAGCATGTGGTGCATGTCGAAAGTAGTACTAATCCAAACTTGATCAAGTTAGGATTAATATTACTTTCGACATGCACCACATGTTGCCTTCACTTTAATCTAAGCCATGTTTAGGCATAGCAGTAGCGTTGGTAAATCAAGCACGGAAATAAGAGAGGACAGTTCTCTCTGTTAGCTAGCTTACACACCCTAAATTACCCCCTAAACCCTCCCCCTTTCAAAAAAACAAAAACCCCAACCACTGAAATGCTGACGCGTGGATGCCTTTTGGTCCCGGTTGGTGTCACCAACCTGGACCAAAGGCCCTCTTGCCTGGGCTGGCCGCAGCGATCACGTGGAGGCCCATCTGTGCCGGTTCGTGTAAGAACCGGGACTAAAGGGCTAGGGCATTAGTAACGACCCTTTAGTCTCGGTTCAACAACCGGGACAAAAGGCCCTTACCAACCGGTACAGATGACCCTTTTTCTACTAGTGTAGGCGATCTCTTGTTAATAGAAATCACTCACTTTTTTGTTTTCATATATTTATTCCCGTAGCTACTGTACATCACAACATGCAAGGAGATATATGTCTGTTGAAATTTAATTTAATTTGTTCTTTGCTCTTTACAGAAATCTTGGATTCATAAATGGGAGAAGCACATAAGGGAGAAGAAGATGATTGCAAGGATGGAGAGGGAGCAAATCATTTGGAGGGATAGAATGCCACTGTTTGTGTTTTTATGCATTTTTGTTTGCTTTCAACTGTGTTTGCACTAGCTGGGAATAAGTGGCTAGGCAATAAGTGTAGATGTATGGATATGCTCTAATGCTCCTGGTTTCTTATAAATCTTCGATTTGAAATGATGTGTAATGCTCCTGGTTTATTACAAATCTGGGCTTGTTTTAGTTGTTAGAATTGTATGCATAAAATGGGATTGATGGATTTTTTTTAATTCCTAATTAGTTAGTAGTAGCGTTGGGGTGAAATGGAGCGCTACTAGTATTCAGGATACTAGTAGCGTGTGGTACTATAGACGCGCTACTACTATTTCGTTAGTAGTAGCGCGGGTAACTATTAGTTGTAGCGCGATACTAGTAGCACGGGTATCCGCGCTGCTAGTAGCCATTTTACCTGCGCTGCTAGTAGCCTTTTTCCTAGTAGTGATAGGCTCCGGTTTGTAAAAGGCTTGTAATATAGCTTCGCCCAAATTGGACAATTATATATACCATGTAGTGACACCATGCCAAGTCATGATTTCCTGATGAGTTTTGGATTTACAGACATTTAAAAACTGAGATTCGCAATGTTTGTGGCCTGGCCAGGACGGCGAGACAGTTGAATTCGTTCTCATTCGTTCCATGGGACCTAAACATGCACCCCAAGGAAACATGTACGTTTTTTTCTAGCCATTTTTGTGCATTGGAGCATGTATTTATAGTTCAGATTTGAATGATGGACATTAAATTCCTAAAACTCAATTAATGAATAAAAAGGTCAAACGAAACCTGAATAAATTCAAAGTTCAGCGCGGATCTCCAGTTGTTCCGTGTTGCGTGTAGAAGAAAATACGAGGCTAGAAGAGGGAGTAATTATCGTTTGGCCCACAAGGGGACACGTTTCCCTATCGAAACCACGAGGATTCTTGCAACAGACTCCGGTTTGTAAGATGTTTGTAATAAAGCTTGGCCCAAATTGGCAATATTTTTACCACGACATATATGTGCCATGACGTGACACCATGCCACCTTTGATGACTTTCTAGTGAGTTTAGGATTTATGAGGACCTAAAAACCAAGATTCGAAAGGTTTGAGGACAAGCCAGGACACCGGTACGGTTGTAATTCGTTCCCATTCCTGGCGTGAGACCTAAACATGCACCCAAGGACACATGTATAATTTTTCTAGCCATTTTGGTGAACTGGAGCATGTATTTGTAGTTCAGATTTGAATTATGGACATTAAATGCCTGGGAAACTCAATTAGTGTATAAAAGGCCAAACGAACCCTGAATAAGTTTAAATTTCAGCATAGATATCCTGTCGTTCCATGTTGCCCGTGGAACAAAATACAAGGCGCAAAGAGGCAGTGATTACGTTTCGCCCACAAGGGGAACACGTTTTCCTATCAGAACCACGAGGCTTCTTTGAGAGAAGCTCCAGTTTTTGTAAGAGGTTTGTAATAAAGCTTGCCAAAAATTGGAAAATGTTTTTACCACGACATATATGTGCCATGACGTGACACCATGCCACCTTTGATGACTTTCTGGTAAGTTTAGGATTTATGTGGACTTAAAACCCAAGATTCGAAATGTGTGAGTACGAGCCATGACACTAGTACGGTTGTAATTCGTTCCCATTCCTGGCATGGGACCTAAACATGCACCCAAGGACACATGTATAATTTTTCTAGCCATTTTGGTGAACTGGAGCATGTATTTGTAGTTCATATTTGAATTATGGACATTAAATGCCTAGAAAACTCAATTAGTGTATAGAAAGGCCAAACGAACCCTGAATAAGTTTAAATTTCAGCACAGATATCATGTCGTTCCATGTTGCCCGTAGAAGAAAATACAAGGTGAAAAGAGGCAGTGATTACGTTTCGCCCACAAGGGGGACAAGTTTCCTTATCAGAACCACGAGGCTTCTTTGAGAGAAGCTCCGGTTTGTAAGAGGCTTGTAGTAAAACTTGCGCCACAATGGACGAAAAAAGTTCCTCGACATATAAGTGCGCTGTCGTGATACCATGGCAGGTTTCACGATTTTCAGCTTAGTTTTGGATTTACTGGGATTTAAAAACCAAGATTCTTCTCATGAAATGTTTTCAAATAGCACACGATTCACTCACGAATGCCGATATTCAATGAAAACTTCGTGGAAACCACATTTTAAAGTTTCATAAAAATCTGAAAAATGTGGTATTTTAAGAAGGTGATGTTTTATTGCGACACAAAATTTCAAGTTGAAAAACATTACGAGATGTGAGCTATGAAAAAGACAAATTCCGCCCTGAATAGTGACATACTATTCGACACTGATTTTGTCTTTTTCATAGCTCACATCTCTTAATGTCTTTCAACTTGAAATTTTGTGTGCCAATAAAACATCATCCTCTTAACATCCCGCATTTTTTTGAATTTTTTTTTGAAACTTCAAAACATATTTTTCTCATGGTTTTCACCGGTTTCCACTGAATGTTGGTTTCCGTATGATATCCCCCCCACCCGCTGCGCGCGCGATCTGAGTCCTGCGTTCTGACTGGCCAGAACCCAAGCCCCATGGATCGTACGTGTGCACCGTTGGATGCTCCTAGATCGAACGGCAACCCTGAGCCCTTTCGACAGCACATGCAGTACATGGGTAAGCACTGTGCGCATGTGTCATGTAGCTCACGCTTCCTTCTCTACTAGGTCTTCATTCAAAACGGGCTACCGTTTCTCACCACTCGTCTCATCGGTTTCCTGCCTCTTCTCCCAGATATGCATGATGTAGATGTTCGTTAATTCTTACAGTTCATCTCATCCAAAATCAATTAGTTTTATAAAAAAACTATTTTAAGATTCATGGAACTGTGCATTGTAAAGGTAAAAACAAAAGGTGACAATTCATTTAGAAAAAAAAGGTTTGGTCAATTAAGATATGGAAGATTCTAGAGAACAAAGGAGAAGTGCTTGTGTTTTGAGTTTTGTGCATTATGCTTAAGTTCAACCATGGAGCCTTCTAGATTGTACATGTGGCAGAATCTGGTGGAATGTAGATGATATCCAACGGCCAGTAGTGCTCGGATTTCCCATCTCTGTACCGTCGGATTGGCTTCATCCAACGAGCAACTTCCATAGTTATTCGAACACTGTATAGGTGTATAGATGTATAGATATATAGATGTATAGATATATATAGATGTGTCCCACGCTAGACAAAATAAAGTTTTGAAACTGACATCATAGGTATTGAACCAGACTGCCACCTCGAAGTTGAGCGCATGCGTGGGACGACAACACCCCCCCCCCCCCCCGCTGCCACCTCGAAGTTGGGAAACTGACATCATAGGTATTGAAACAGGCTTGGAGTCGGGTACGGTGTTCGGTTTGTAATGTACTTGGCGTGGCCCATCGAAGTTGTGCATTTGGGATTTAAACACATCATACACCATCATACCCATACATATTTTCGGGCCGCACACAGTGTATACGGGGTCTTCTGATCGACCATGTCTCCCTTGTGTGGTTTTTTTGTGACGACACGGATATCTGTGGGCTCCCCGAGTGTATATATATCATCCCTTTGACCGATAATGAGGGGTATGTGTTGGCCATGAATGGATTCCTCCTAGTTCATGTTAGGGCCGGTCACCGTCAAATGTCGGTCAACCAAAGCTCGAGCTCATGCGTTGCCAAGATTCCCTCCCAGATGCTCGAATTGCTAGGTTTGACCTACATCAAACCCTGCGTACATATCTCGTCCTTAACTACCTTGCCTTCATGGTTGTTGTCTATATCGAGAGGTAGGCACGACATCTAAATTATACATTATTCTATATTGAAAACACACATCACCCCTTCCCAACGTACATCATTTTGGGCCGCATGTTAGAGGTGCTGGTTTTGTGGTCCCTCTCGTGCAATGTTTATGATGGTTCAATCTATTGGCCCAAGTGGTTTATCGACAACAACAACTGTCATTTGACGAAACGAAAGATTCATTGGTCCGTCTTATGGTAGGTCATGGCGACATGCATGTATGACCAAAGTATCGATCATTACGTGTATCCGCCCCGCTGACACGAAGTGGGAGGTGGTGGGCCAAGCATCCTAGCTAGGTACGACATTATGTTATTATATATATCCTAGCTAGGAGTTTGTTAGGGTACTTTCCAGTTTGCGAGGTAGGTGCCACCAAAGTTATACATTGTGTATTTAAAGTTTTAAATATCCCCAATATTCGTACATATATTTGACGACTTCCAGGTGGTTCTTGACTTCTGGCTCCTCTCATCGATCCTCAATGACGCGCCCAACCGTGGGCCCGCGGGGTCAAAGTTGTGCATTGGAATTTTGAACATCACATACCACCCTTTTCAGTCATATATATTTGGGCCACATGTTGGTGTGGCTGTCTTTTGACCCTCCCTAACTTTATTTTTTGCTGCAAGGACTCTAATGACCCTCAACAGACACAGGGTATAATATCTTAACCGTGTGCGATACAAGTGCGATGTGAATCACCACGACCGCGCAAGCGCAAGAAAAGTAAGGTGGAGGTATTGGCTCAACTGTGTGCGATGCAAGTACGCTGAAATCACCAAGACCGCGCAAGTGCGAGCAAAGGGTGGAGGTACTGGCTCAACCATGTGCGATGCAAGTGCGCTGAAATCACCACGACCGTGTAAGCGCGAGCAAAGGGTGGAGGTACTGGCTTAACCGTGTGCGATGCAAGTGCGCTGTAAAACCACCACCTGTTGAAGCTAAAGGCGGGTCAGTTTATTTGGAAATTAGGACGAACCCTGTGCGATAGACCAGCTAGCTAGAAATATATATAAAAAACTACCGGCCTTGAGCATTGCAAAAATCGACGGATCCGCGCCACTTTTCCTTATTACCATACACGCATATTGTTATTGGACCGTGCGCGATCTTGGGCACTCCGGCCCCGCATCAATTCATTTACCCAAATTTTAGTAGCCGCCGTACTTCAACCGTCGCCCACACTCCTCCAGCACCGACCTTATTGTAAAATTGCAGTAGCCGAGGCATTTGAACCGTCGCCCTCCCTCGTCCACCACCATCTCTACCCACCATTACTAAAATTTTCAGTAGCCGCGGCATATCCTCAAACACCCCCCCTCCACAGTCCCCCACCCGCCCCCTCCCCTTCGAACCCTCGTGGCGGCCGCCGCCGCCAACCCTGCCGGTCTGCCCGTTCCTCCTAGCTTATATAATAAAGTTCAGGTTATCCAGTGATTCCCATACCGTCGCCCCACTCCCCTGAGTTTTTAGATGAGGCCTGCAGTGTCCCTCCCCGCCAGATCCACATCCCCTGCTCCAGAATGTCGTAGCCTAAGCTCGACCACGTATCCCGGGGAGCCCGACGAGCGTTCGGCCAAGAAGAGGTTTATCATGGCCTCTCCGGCGGACGTTGGCGAGATGGCCGCCGTTCACCCCGACCTGTCAATCCCGGAGCAACGCGTCGCCATGGAAGCCGGCGAAGAGGTTGACTACGTTTCCATGCCGAAGGCTTCATGTCAGCGGGCTAGCGTATTACTGCATCTCGGGAAAGCTGGCTACGACATCAAGCTCGTCCACACCGAAGGCTTCTCGCGGGCCATGTCACAGGTTAAGTGGTCCATGCCGCTGATCTCCTCCGCCAAGCGGTCAAGGATTTGCGAGCTTTATACGCCGTCGAGCCCATTTTGTCACTTCTGAAGGACACGTTCTACGGCGGCGGCTTGGAATCCTCAATTGCCAAGTCGGATCATCGACCACGACCACGACCACGAGGAGGGCACCCACGAAGGTTCTTATAGGTGAAACAGCCCATCTGTGACATCAGAGAGCGCACCATGGGTCTGTGCTCTTCCAACTGGAAGGATCCTGTCCATGAAATGTGAGGCAACATTCTATCAGCAAATCTTACCTTTTCTAGCTTGCCAACCAGTACCCTTTGTTGTAATAGCATTTGCCGTGCGGTGCTTTAACTGTGTCGTGTTTAATTGTTTCAGTTATGCAAAAATGTATTGTTCTATAGGTCTATGTGATGTTTAAGTATGAATTGTCCACATTAGTTTCACGAATGGCTATATTTGGTTGTTTATAGTGAGTAGATGCCTTGTTTATCTGTATTTGGTTGTTAGGTTGGTTGGAGTGAGCATTTTTTTCAGTTATCGAGCAGATGCCTTGTTTATCTGTATTTGGGTCTTAGTTTGGTTGTAGAGTATTTGTCCAGTTATTAAGCAGATGTCTTGTTTATCTGTATTTGGTTATTAGGTTGTTTTTTTAGCATTTGTCCAGTTATCAAGCAGATGCCTTGTTTATCTGTATTTGGTTGTTAGGTTGCTTTTTTTAGCATTTCTCGAGTTATCAAGGAGATGCCTTGTTTATCTTTATCTGCTTGTTAGGTTGGTTGTAGTGAGCATTTGTCCAGTTTTCAAGCATATGCCATGTTTATCTATATTTGCTTGTTAGGTTGGTTGCAGTGAGACTCTGTCCAGTTTTCAATGGCTATATTTGGTTGTTATACTAGTCATTTATGCCTTGTTTATTTCAGTCATTCACAATGTGTGGTTCATTATGTGCAAGTCGGAACTGTGCCGCTCGGCTACATCAATACCAGTTTGAACGGCTATATTTGGTTCCAGTTATTCCTGGTGTAGTTAACACATGCCCTTTATTTTAGTTTTACACATTTATCCAGTGTGATGTTTAAGCATTACCTACGTTCTGTTCATTTTCAACAATACCAGTTTGAATTGCAATATTTGATGGCTGTTAAGCTTGCTGTCGGTAACATTGCCTTCCATTTTATATCGTCTTTAACAGCATGCTGAAACCAACACATTCAAGCTATCATTTGGAGATGATGTTGTTTACCCTTTCTATATTTGTTTGATGTTAAGATTGATGTACTTATCATGCCTTTCCACTACTTATGCAGGACAACAACGGGAGTGGCCACCATTTTCCGCCGATGTTAGCTTCATCCCTCGGCTTGTAATCCCCCCGTCGTTCCATAATGTAGTGCATATAGATCCAGGCATGGACACTAGTTAGCTTCTAATATTGACTTGTTGCTTGTAGGTACATATGCCTTTGGCAAGGATCCACGCATCGACCCTTTTTTGCGTATGAGTTTATGCTCTATCCAACACAACAATGAGCTGTAGGATGGTAACTACAAACTCTGCAGCCTTCTTTTTTTACTGCCCATAATGAGTTGTTAGACAACAATGGCTGAATCTTTTTCGTTTTCAGTGGTTCCCGAAGCAGTTCACTCAAGATTATCTCACAAAGTACATGATTGGTAGACATGCAATGAAGGTTAAAGTATTGCATCCAGACTACAATCAGCATCTTTTCCGTTTTCAGTGGTTCCCGAAGCAGTCCTAATGATGACAGTGAAGGATGGACGGGCAGCCATCACAAGGGGTTGGCCTAGAGTCATGCGCGCCTTACGCATGGAGGAGGGCACAATATGGGCATTCCACTTCACCTTCTCCACCAACCAGAATGTCTTTCGTCTCTCTTTTTACAGTCTTTAGTACAACTGTGGTTCATTATTCTTTACTTGATGCTTCTGTAGTTCTTCAGTATATGTACATGTGCATTGAATTATGGATTCGTGGTTGAACCTATCTTTTACCTAATAATAAAGGACGAAAGCATTCATAGTTCTTCATACGTCATCCGTTTATCTCCGTCGATTTTACGTTAACCATAAAGATTGATGGCTGAGATTCAAAAGGAGAAAGGTTTTTTTTACTATCTCTTCTCTCCTATTTTTCTTTTTATTAATAGGGGCAACGATCCCCGTTCCGCTTCGTTTCGTCAAGCCGTTCTATCTGTCGAGACCTCTCCCACGCACGCGATCGGGCCTCAGCGCCTCAATTGGATCGATCGTACCAGCAAGCCCAGCAAGCAGCCTAGCGCACCATCATAGCCAGCCTAGCGCATGATCACGTAACCGACTCGGACGCAACTACCCTGCCGACGCAAGATCGCCTCCACATATGCGACGACACCGCCGATCCGCAAAGTGCAGCGCATCACCTCTCGATCCCCGCCGCCGCCGGCCGCTTCCTACAACGACGCCTCCGATGACAGACTGACAGAACAATAGAACAACGTGGAGGTAAAACTGACACATAAATTGATCCTGATATGACTACCCTATCCGCTTCTTTTCGTCAATCCCTTCTTTTCATCCAGGCCTTCCCACGTCTCGACGATCCGCTCTGCTTCGGCTCGAGAAACTCTCCCTAGAGCTTTCATTGTTCACTCGTGCCTGGTCCCAGAACCATACCCTCCGCCGTTGGTTATACGTCTTCCTCGCGGTCACCATCTCGTCCTCCTGACCCCATCCTTCCCACGCCCCTGTCGAGGTCGTTCGTCTCGCCCACACGGTTGACTTGGCGGATACCATCTGCTCTCCTGCCGATGTCGTCAACATCCTCTCCATTGTGCTGCTGCTCCTCTTCGACGGATGCATCAAGGCCATGCCTTGGTCTGAGGACAAGGAAGCTCACGCGTTGTACCTCTTGCCGCTCCTCCTCATTGACGAGCTCTCCCATCAGGGCCCCTTCCGCCTGCTGCTGCCGCTTGTGAGGCCACCAAGTCGCCCTTGGAGGCGATGTTGCACGATTTGACCTATTCTGCCATCCACGGCCATCCTATCCCTGCCACCGCCAAGGTGTTTGTCCCGGTAATCCTTGCGGACTATCTAGCCATGACTGCATGCACAAGGTCCCGGATTGGCACAGTCAAGCAGCTGCTGGGTAAGTACGCCAGCCCCGACTTCATGATTGCTATGGACAGCGACGACCGAGGGGCAATACCAAAGTTAAACCTACAGTCAGCCATCATGAATGTAATGCGTCTGCTCTGGATCATTGAGAGGATCGTGTCCTAAATGGACATTACTCAAGGACGCTCGCATGTGGAGGAACATGGTCTGGGCTTCCGGTGCTTATAAACCGATGCACGCTCAAGCTTGCCAATTCAGATATGACTGGAGAGACACTGATACCTCGGCAGGTTAGTCTGCTGTACCTTTTTTTGGGGGTGGCAAGAGGAGTAAATTGCAAATACCCACCACA
The DNA here is from genome assembly GCF_018294505.1 of Triticum aestivum. Classification (NCBI taxonomy): domain Eukaryota; kingdom Viridiplantae; phylum Streptophyta; class Magnoliopsida; order Poales; family Poaceae; genus Triticum; species Triticum aestivum. Next base: position 41,153,864 of record NC_057814.1, on the reverse strand, counting down.
ATTGAGGACCCTAATTCAAAAAACCACCATCTTTTGGTTTTTTTCAAAAACCCACCGCCATTGTACTGACAGTTTGCTAAAAACACTGATGGATCGATTAAAGTAGTTTAAGTGAAAACCTGACAGACGGGTCCCACTGTCAGGTGCCACGTGGCAGGGGAAATTGTTGGAACAGACGGACGTTAAGTGACCAGTCAATGGCTCCTCTGCCTCCTTGGCATTTTGCCAAACACGTAGCGGGCGCACCAGAGTTGCAGCCCGGTGCGTCCCGCCGGCCGCCCACCTCGTCGGCAGCCGTCGCCCCGGCGCGCCGCCACCTGCTTGGCCCGCTTTGACATGCTGCGCTCTGCGCTGGCACTTGCAGCGCAAAATCAGGTGTTCGAGCGTGTCGGCATCGCCATCGAGAGCACTCCGTGGTCAACCACACGCAGCCTCCAAACGAACTGTTGCGGCGGCTTCGGGATTCCATTGGGCTGCGTTGTGGGTCTTGGAGCAAGTACACGTGAATGAGGAAATACATGTCCCTGCAAACTTTGCTTCGGAAGCACCTGAATTGGTTCCGGCCAGATGCGTACATACACGAAGCGGACGCCGCCTAATCCGGCGAGGCCGAGCTTCAGCGAGCCCTCGCACATGACCGCTCCGTCGAGTACGATCTCCTGCGCGCCGCGCCCCATCCCGCTTCGGCAAGGCCGAGCTCCAGCGCGCCCGTGCCCCTGCTCGCTCGGTGCGGCCGAGCTCGATTTGATCGGGAGGTCGAGCGCCAGACCTCGCCGTCGCCTCCAGCAGCTTCGCATAAACACCCCGGTGCCGCATGGCATCTTTATGACGAGCCCTGCAACCTCCTACTACTTCCCGTCGTCGCCCTGCTCCGGCAGCAGCCGCCGCGCCCCAAGCCATCGTCCTCGAGCTCCCCTGCCACCTCTGCGTCGACTACAAGCTCCTCCTTCCCCTTCTCCCGCTCTCCTGTGTCTCTTGGCAAGCACCAGTGGCTGGGACGACGCCGGCGAGGGCACCGGTGCGTCCGTGTCGTGAATGTGTGCGTTTGTGTTGACCAGAGGAGGAAGAGGGGTGGCAGTGAGGATGACGGGTGGGCCCTACGCCAGCCTAATATTTGAGTCAAACGGTGTGAGTTATTTCCATGCCACGTCATCATTTACAGAAGGACCCAGATGTCAGTTTCCTAATAAAAAGCTCTAATCAACCCATCAGTGTTTTTTGCAAATTGTCAGTACAATGGTGGTTGGTTTTTGAAAAAAAATTGAAAGGTGGTGGTTTTTTGCAATTTACTCTGGCAAGAGACTCTATTGACTAAGCATAGAGTTATACTATATGTGTTAATTCTGATAGTACTTCTTGAGCGACGCACGGGCTATTCACTTTTCATATGATTTATATATATTATTGTGCATAATATTATCGGTAAAAAAAATATTGCCAACGTACACCACACATATATACCTATGAACTTGCTCTTTTTTAAATCATAATCGGTATCTCTGGTGATCCGGTCCGGCTCCATCACGCTGGACGCCATGGAGGCCGTAGTTCATGAGCTGGAGACGAACCCATATTTCAATTCCAGCCAGAGCTCTGTACGAGTGGCACCATTGAGATAGAGGGCAGGATCACAGATGGCTCCGGCCAGCTTGTCCACCGCCAGGAACCATCTCGCTTGCTTTGTCATTTGCATGACCTCATTGTGCATCGAGTCGAGATCGTATTTGTCTCTCAAATATTTCATATTGTCTTATACACATTATATCTACTTTATTTGTTTAACTGCAATGTCGCCTGTTTCATGACAATCGGTGTTTATCATCTCTCTCCCTTTTTGTCTGACGAAAGACGCATACAATGGTTGGACCAACACTTACACTCAGTGGTATACACGGAAGAGGTGGGCGGCAATCTAGCTTTATACTATTCCAAGCAAATTATGAAAAATGACTAACTGTCTAAAATGCCTCCATGCATAGCTCTGTCTGGTCCGATTTCATAGTTTTACTGGTCACGGAACACACTATGTGTTGCGCTAGGTCAATGCGAAATGAATGATTCATCAATCTAGATTAGGCCAAGTCCATCAGTGCAACATGGAGCTGCTTGGCCAAATAATATTTCAGGCGTCTTAAGAAATCAAGCCATGATATCACTGCCAAGGTTTCAATTTGCCAAATGGCCCATCATAACTCCTTATCCTTCTGACATATGTTTCGAAAGTTCTTTAACGCTATCACATTTGCATAACCGTGCGCGTTGTGTTCTTTTAGTACGTAAGTGTGGGCTTATATTTTCTCCCGTTACAACACACGGGCATATTTCCTAGTATTTGTAATAAACATGGTTGGATATGAAATAAGTGATTGCCTACTTTCAAATTCAAAACATGTGATTTTTAAATTAGAGATTAATTAGATTAATTATGGATTAATTAGGGATAACGCTGCATACGGTTTGCGAAAGCGAAACGTCTGCGATATACGTGGAGATCAGAAACGTTTCTAGGATCCACTACGTGTGCGATCAATCTCCACTGCACACACGACTTTCTCTTGAAAACAGTTTGCGTTAGGCCACCTTGCGCAAACCTTTATCACATAAAAAGTGTGTGTGATAGACAGCCTTTGCCATACAATTTCTTCTACGCACCGTGTGTGATGCATTCAATAACGCAAACGATCAAATTATTAATATCGTTTGCAATGGCAACGCTATCGCAAACGATTTAACAGGAAAAATTATGTATGATGTACCTGTGAACGGAAACGCTTTCCTTGGAGCGACTATGTGGGATGTACATACGAACGGAAACGTCTAGCGAGGACCGACTGTGTGGGATGTACTTGCGACCGGAAACAATTTCGCCGTGTAATTGTATTTTTTAGCTCTACTGTACGTATTTCCGTATTCGAGCGCTCGCCGGTCGCACACGACCTCATTTTGCCGAACGTGTGTGCCAGGAGGGCATATCCCCGACGGTTTATGGGACGTGTGGGAAGGACCCCCCTATCGCCCACACTCACTTGACGACGGTTCCAAATGCCGTCGCGGAAAGGGGTTAAAAACCGTTTGTTTAGGACCGACGCGCACCAGTGCATAGGCACATCTCATTCATTTGCACAAGCAAGGTTTTGGTTACCGAATGAGGCAATTTTACCCGGGGGCTAGTAAACGTGGTTACCATGGTTACCGAGAAATACCGAGAATATTGCAAACGAATTTTATAGTTGAATTTTGAATTCAAATAAGTGAATGAACGAATATTCGAACCATAGACCTCCCAAAACACGAACTAGCTTGCTACCAACACATCAGAACCAACTCTCATCGCATTAATTAGATCCTACGTACTTTACTATAAATCGAGCGTTTAAATTCAAAAAATTGGTATTTTTTGCTTGGTATGAGGATTTACCGAGGGACACGGAAATACGCGATAACCATGGGAAATCTCGAAATTTCGACCGGTAACCAAAACCCTGTGCACAAGCACTTTGCTTCCCAAAACAGACAAACATGTAAATGGGAGTTCAAAGTTGAACACACTTCGTAGCCAGTATATTGAACATACATGTAAAACCTAAACATAAGTCTCTGTACGGTTCGAGCAAAGAATGGCTGCTGGCCACAACAATTTTGTCGGGCGGTTTCAGCAATTTTGCCCGACGGTTCCAGCAAAAGCCAACAGAAGTGACCTCCTCTAGCATCTGTGGGTGGTTGTTTCCGATTCCGGCAACGGCAGCGATGACGCATGCAGCCCGGCCCGTCTAGGTTATTGCAGAGGGCAGAATACTTAGTGGCAGAGCCCGTAATGGCTTGCAGTAGTGGTGGAGGCCGGTTCATCGTAGTGAAGCCAGAGGGGATGGACTGAGCGGATTCCACGGCGCTGCGTGGTGCGTGGCCGGCTCGCCGGCGTTGAGCCAAAAAAGGGATGGAGGGAGTGGTTCATGCGTGTGTTCGTGCAAGAAAATATATATTTGATATTGTATCTAGTGATACTAATTAGGTATTCTATCTGTTGATTGTTTTTTAATCAACAACTTGGTCACACATTGCACCGTTTGACTTCAATAAAAGGTCACATGACTTCTTTTGAAGCACAGAGAGGGTACCAGTGATGTGACACACAATCACTATGTATGACTAACCACCAGGGGAAAGGGGGGTAGTGGCAACCAGCCACCTCCTTACATTGCCGCTATCATTGCCATCTCCACCTCTCTCGCTCCCCTAATTTCTTTTTGCTCTCTAACAATCGCGCACACATGAACATTTGATTGAACCCCAGTTTCTGTTTAATTAATTCCTCTCATGTCCATGTGTGTTCTGATTGGCATGTTCGGCTGACCATTCTTATCTAGAATCTTGGATCACAGTCGTGGTTGGAAAAGATCAATTACTCTCACTACCAGCGTGAGGTAGTGAATTGATTAACTGTAAAACATGTCAAGTTTGTCGGAACCTTTGCCCTCATAAGGCCTTGTACAATGCAAGGTGCCTAGAGAGATGCTTACTAAAATAAACAAAGCTTTTCTTAAACACCAGTACTTATCCCTACAGAGGATGCCTAATTAATTCTCTAAGCACTTCCTTAAACATCTTACATTGAGAAGGCCTAAGGGCTTGCGCATGAATATAGAACATAATCTAACCGTCTTCGATTTTGAATCAAGTCGAAATTGGACAATATGTTTGATTTGATACCAACATTTGGCTTGGAATGCACTGACAAGCCAAAAATTAGTAATGCAAAGACTTGACAAATAATGGTAAATTATTTTGAGGTTGGAAAAAATTGGTAGGCAACCAATCAATAGTTAATATTCCAAATATTGGCATACCAGTTTTTGGCATCAAATCATACATGCTAGAAATGTAAAAACTGTAGATAAGTGCATTTTGATCGGTTACCGGGTAGTACAATATATGTACAAGTACGAACCATGTTAAATAAAAACACCCATGATACACCATATACATCCATTAACTATGACGAACTTCAATACAAAATATATTGAACATAAATGTTTCTTCCTACCACAACAATGAGTGCTAACAATGCATGTATATATATACCACCAACAAGCAAGTGCTATATCTTCATGCTTCACATATTATCCCAAAGCATTTCTCTCATACACCAACTCCTAGAACAACAAGAATGCAAGGTGATAATGAAGTTAGCTTAAGAATACGAGGCATCGGGCAAGGAATACATTGAAACAACAGAACACACGGTGCTTAGAGCAGCGTGAACATTCCCCCGTGCACAGGCACCTGGGCGAAACTTTTTTCATAGCGATTAATAGCCGTAACTAGTTTGTGCACATGACAAAAAAAATTCTCGATCCATGCGGCCAATTTGTCCTCATAGCCAACTCAGACTTCTAGTACCACATGTGCGGCCTCGTAGGCAATTAGGAATCAAGGAATGACCCATTACTTTACAGGAGGCTGGTACATCGAGGGCATTGGCGACAGTGGCACTACACGAGACACAGAGAAGAAGCTTCGTCTAGCTGTACACGCTCATTCAGGCCGAGACACGGAGAGTTGCTGACACATCGGATAGCCACACAGTTGTGTAGTTGCAGGATCAGTTCTAACTCTTTCTCGCACGAAGAACACGAGTGTTTGCGCTGCGTTCGACCTCTGCAGCCTTTTCCCTTTTTATCTTATTCAGTCAAGTGCTTCAGAACAGAAACTACAAGATACCCGGTCCATGAGCGGGCTGATCGGACGTGCCATCCCACGTCCTCCCGATCGCTAGGGTGTGGCCGTCACACGTTTACAATCGTGCCATCCCATGATCCACTTGTGACGGCTCAGCTAAACAAACTAACTGAAAGTCTGAAACTACACCAAGTCGGGAACAGATTCCACGCTGCATGGCCCTTTATTTTAGCTAAGAAAAAACTAGAGGATAACAAACAGCTCAACGGGATTATTTGCTAACAAATCACCCCCTTAAGCCCGTTGCACAGTCTTCACTTCAACGACACCGAGCATCTTCCTCATCTCAACGAATCTGGTGCGCCCCAATGCCTTGGTTAGAAGATCAGCAAGTTGATCAGTTGTTCCAATGTGCTTCACGTCAGCTCTTCCTTCCTCGACGCACTCCCTGATGAAGTGATACTTAACATCAATATGCTTGATCCGGTCGTGATGCACCGGATTTTTGCTCAGTGCGATAGCTGCCTGGTTATCAACCATAAGGTCGAACATGGCCGAAGCTTGCCCTGTCATTTCCCCGAGCAATCTGCTGAGCCAGACCCCTTGACAAGCGCCGCTCGCTGCTGCCACATACTCCGCCTCGCAGGATGATGTGGTCACTATCTTTTGTTTCTGTGAGCTCCACGTCACAATGCTCTTTTCAAGCATGAACACAACTCCAGAAGTGCTCTTTCTGTCATCTATGTCCCCGGCATGGTCACTATCACTGTAACCTGTCAGCACCAAACCCTTTGCACCAGCCCTGTAGCAGCATCCATACCCCTTAGTACCTTGTACGTACCTAAGAATTTGTTTCACTGCCGTCCAATGGTGCTTGCTTGGTGCCTCCATGTACCTGCTCACAATGCCGACGGCACATGCTATATCAGGCCTTGTATTGACCAAGTAATGAAGACTGCCGATCACACTCCTGTACAAAGTGGCATCCACGGCTTCAGCTCCATCCCTCTTGCTGAGCTTGAGGCGGTATTCCATTGGAGTTGCACACGGTTTGCATTGCTCCATGCCTGCAACCTCCAAAATCTTCTGAGCATAGCTTCTTTGACAGATCTTGATCTCACCACTTCTCTGCTCAACTTCAATACCCAAGTAGTAGGACAGTAGGCCGAGATCAATCATTTTGAACAGCCGTTGCATCTCCTGCTTGAACTTGTCAATATCATCCTGACTAGTCCCGGTAATCACCAGATCATCCACATATACTCCCACCAACAGGAAGTTCTTGTGGCCACCACACCTATACACAACATGTTCCAGCCGGCTTCTTTTGAAACCCAAGGCTTGCAATGATGCATCCAATTTAGCATTCCAGGCCCGTGGTGCTTGTCGCAGCCCGTACAGTGCCTTCTGCAACTTGTATACTTTGCAGCTCTCTCGATCATCGACAAACCCTGGCGGCTGCTGTACATAGACCTCCTCTGCAAGATCACCATTCAGAAAAGCGGATTTAACATCCATGTGGTGTACCTGCCATCCACCGTGCGCGGCGAGAGCGAGGAGCAGCCGCACAGTCTCCATGCGAGCCACTGGAGCGAAAACTTCTTCAAAGTCCACCCCCTGTCGCTGAGAGTACCCCTTTGCCACCAGTCGCGCTTTATGCTTCAGGATGTTGCCGGCAGGATCTCTTTTCACCTTGAAAACCCACTTTAACCCGATGGCGCGGTGCCCAGCGGGAAGAGATGTGAGTTCCCAGGTTTGATTGTCGACGATCGAGCCCATTTCCTCCTCCATCGCCTTGCGCCAGGCGTGATCAGAGAGTGCTGCCTCAACACTCGCCGGCTCCTCGGCAGCCAGAAGACATAGGCCCACATGCTGCTGCTCGTCGTCGTCGTCGAACAAGTCGCTGTAGTCGATCGGCGCTGTGATCTCCTTGGTGGTGTCGTAGACGTCGGACACACGCCGGTATCGCGGGTGCCCGCTGTCCGTGTCCAGCGCGTCATCACGCAACGGCGGCGACACGAACTGTATTGGTGGCGTCGATAGTTCGGGCGTGCACGGTGCCGTCTCCGCTGCTGCCGGGCGAGGCGAACCGGAGCCACTGTCAGTCACCGTGACTCCCGGCTCAATGGCATATACCACCGTGAACACACCTGATGGTGTGCTTTCCTTTGCTGCTTCAGGTTTCCAGTTCCATGGGCGTGTCTCCTGAAACACAACATCACGTGACACCAGCAGTTTCTTGGCAACGGGATCATAGATACGATAGGCCTTGGCACCTTCCTCATATCCCATCATGACGCCGGGCGTCGACCTGTCGGCCAGCTTGTTGATCCCGGGTCCGAGCTTCTTCACGTGCGCGTGACACCCGAAGGTGCGCAGGTGAGCCACGCTCGGCTTCTTGCCATGCCACAGCTCGTACGGAGTCACCCCGTCGAGGCTCCGCGTCGGCGATCGGTTGAGGACATAGACGGCCGCCTTGACGGCCTCTCCCCAGAAGACCGCGGGCACGCCCATGCTCTTCAGCATGCACCTCGCCATCTCCACCACCGTTTGATTACGGCGCTCGACAACCCCGTTTTGTTGCGGCGTGTACTGGGCGGTCATGAAGTGCTTGATGCCGAGCTCGTTGCAGTACTCGACGAACGCCGTGGAGTTGAACTCCCCGCCGCGATCCGAGCGGAATGCGAGCAGCTTGCAGCCGCTCCTGGTCTCTGCTGCCGCTTTCACCTTTTTGAAGAAAGCAAAAGCCTCGCTCTTTGTCCTGAGTACCTCAATCCACATGTACCGAGAGTAATCATCCACAATTAACAAGAAATAATTTCTACCTCCCGGTGTTGGCGGAGAGATCGGACCGCACAAATCCGAGTGTACGAGCTCCAGGGACGCCTTTGCACGATATGTTGCAGCCTGCGGGAAGGGTAGTCGGTGTTGTTTCCCGAGCATGCAGCCATCACAATACTCCCCAACGTGATCCACATCAGGAATCCCACGCACCATCTTCTTCCTTGCCATGGCACACAATGCGCGGAAGTGGAGGTGCCCAAAACGTGCATGCCACAGCCAGGCCAGGTCGCCTCCTTTGGACAGCAGGCACACCGGCTCAGCACGCTGTAGGTTCAGCTTGTACAGACGGTTTGCTGAGCGCTTGACACGCGCCAGCAGCCGTCCCTCTTGGTCGAAGATCGCGAGGACACTGCGCTTGATGACGATCTCGCAGCCCCTTCTCATCTAGCTGTCCGAGCGAAACAATGTTACTCCGAAGACGGGGAATGTAATATACCTCCGAGAGTACACGCTGATCGCCGGTGAGGCACTCAAACAACACAGTTCCTTTGCCGCATATCTCGACGACTGATCCATCTCCGAAGCGGACAGTGCCGCGCACCGTCTCGTCCAACGTGGGAAATAACTCCTTGCGGCCAGTCATATGGCTGCTGGCCCCTGTGTCCGCGTACCAAGAGCCACCGCCGACGTCCTTGGGCACCACTTTTTCCTCGTTGAGGAAGACGGCTTGCGGAGCTGCGATTGTGATCTCCTCCGGTGCTCGAAGCACCGCCATGAGCAGCCCCGGCTCCTCGACCTCTTCGACTTGCGCCACATTTGCCTCCTCGCGGCGCTCCTGCTTGGGCTTGCCGTAGCACTCGCGTGCCCAGTGGCCCCAATTGCCGCACTTGCGGCAGTTCCCCTTGCGTTTAGGAGCACCGCCGTGAGGTTGTCCTCCGCCGGCGCCGGTGGGAGGCTTCGGCTTGGGTTTCCCCTTGCCGCCTTTGGATCCACCGCCGGACGAGCCTCCGCCTGATTGCCGTCGCCTTTCCCGCTCGTGCCACTCCTCCTCTGTGAGGAGCAGCTTGCCGCCGGAGCCGCCGGTGTCGGGGTCGAGGCGCTCCTCGATGGCAAGAAAACGGCCGGCCACCTTCTCAATTGTCAGTGTTTTGAGATCAACAAGAGTCTCAATGGAGATGGCTACCTGGGCGTAGCGAGGCGGCACCACCCGCAGAAACTTCCTCACCGCCTTGATCTCGTCGACGTCGTCGCCAAGTTCCTGAAGATCGCTGATCAGGCCGGTGAGGCGAAGCGCGAAGTCCTCCACTGTCTCTCCCTCCTTGAAGGAGAGATTTTCGAAATCACAGCGCAGCACCTGAGCCCGTGACTCGCGCACGCGCTCGACGCCCATGCGAAGCGTCTTGACGGTGTCCCACGCCTCCTTGGCGGAGTCCTTCGCCGCCAGCGTCCGCAGCATCTCCGGCGGGACGCCGCGGAGGATGACGCCCAGTGCGGTACGATCATCAGGGTGATCGGCGTCGCCCATCTCGACGGCTTCCCACAGCCGTGCAGCCTGAAGATGTACCTTCATGAGGATTGACCACTCGACGTAGTTCGTCCGAGTCAGCATCGGGATTGCGCCCGCGCCGCCATCTCTGACCACCCGCTCGTGGATGACCAGCTCTCTCCCACCGCGCCGTGTCGGGCTTCGTCCCCAACGAGCCGGCGATGGGGTGTTCCTCCAGCGCGAGCCGGAGCGCTGCGGCGTGCGTGATCCACCATGTCCCGACATGGTCACCACAAGGCTCTGATGCCAATTGTAGTTGCAGGATCAGTTCTAACTCTTTCTCGCACGAAGAACACGAGTGTTTGCGCTGCGTTCGACCTCTGCAGCCATTTCCCTTTTCATCTTATTCAGTCAAGTGCTTCAGAACAGAAACTACAAGATACCCGGTCCACGAGCGGGCTGATCGGACATGCCATCCCACGTCCTCCCGATCGCTAGGGTGTCGCCGTCATACGTTTACAATCGTGCCATCCCACGATCCACCTGTGACGGCTCAGCTGAACAAATTAACTGAAAGTCTGAAACTACACCAAGTCCGGAACAGATTCCACGCTGCATGGCCCTTTATTTTAGCTAAGAAAAAACTAGAGGATAACAAACAGCTCAACGGGATTATTTGCTAACAAGTTGAATCGAATAAGGCAGTACAATGTCCAAGACTATGGTATTACATCCTAACCGACCTTAATTTTTTGAATCTATCTCTGAGTTCTATATACAAATCTTGTTGTTGCGTATTAGAGAATTAATTATTTTGTAATTTCTGTTCGATGTAATACGATACTGTACCCCATACTACCGACTCTAATTCTGATTTGTGGATGATAAATCTGAGAGATCATATATGTTAAAGATACCACTCTTACTTATATTTTTATTTGTCATTATTTTTTACTCGATAATCTAGGGTCAAATAAAAGTATTTTCATAGTGTGTTCGTTACGTGGATTACATATGCTAGCAATTGCAAAACACACTATTGTTAGTATTTTTCATTGACATTAATTCCATATATTGGTGCATTAACATCAAAGTTTTGCACTTGGGATATTTTTATATAGCTTCATCCCGTGGGCGAAGATGATTTTGGGAGTTATTGCCCCTCTTGTCTAGAGCATTTTTGTTTGGTGAAGTTCGCGAAATTTGTGTGATGTGCATTTTAAGGAGAGAAATTCCGTAAAACGCAAGTAAGATAAGAATTCATGCAAAAAATTAATATAACAAGAGTTTTAAAATGTCGCAAAGAATTGCCATTTTCATTAGTTAAGTGGAAGATACCAGCCAAGAACAAACATAGATGAGGAATGCGCTGTGAATTCATTCAGAAAAGGTATGAAACCCTGTGAGGTTCTATATATGGAAATTCAGATGGAATACAAAATTCACACGAGGAAGGAAGAGACGGGCGCACCTATGTAGTACTTGCCGCGTGCAATAAGCATCACACCGTCCACAAACGGAGTTGAATGGGTTGCACAAAGCATGGCCCATTAAAAGCTGGTACAAGTTTTTCGCAAAAATGAAGTGTTTTATTTAATTCATATATAATTATTTTGACAATAAAAATTAATTATATCAGATTTATATATAAAATATTCACAGATAGGAAACATAAAGGAATGTCCATGGACTTTCAATAAAGGTTCACGTATTTTTATTTAAAAAGTCCACATAATTAAAAATCTATATAATTTAAGAAATATACATATCTTTTCAAAGTGTTTTCCATATTTTTGAAAATTGTCGTGTAATTTCATAAGGTGTCCACAAAACGTAAAGGCCACATATTTCTAACATTGTGGAGAGTAAGTTCCTATATGTATTTGACTATTGGAAAATTGAGATCAAGAGTCTTGTAGCATAAAAGACTTTTAGGGCGTGTTTGGCAGCCGTAGCTGCCGAGCTTGGCTAGCTCAAGACTGACTCACATGAGGCTGGTTGAGCAAATGGAGGCGGAAAACAACCTCCGCATATTGTTTGGTTGCTCACATTTAGTTCTCACGCATTAGAGGATAGCTTAGCGCATAGTGTTTGGTTGCCCGTATTGTCTGAACTTACACATAAGCATGTAGTTTGGTTGCATGCAACCCTTGTTGTCTGATAACCTCTTTGGCGCTGTGTTGAGGTTACCGGCACATAGCAGTGTCCGGAAGAACACACACAACAGAACATGGTAGTAAGCATAAATATTGTGCCACACATAAGCAGACCAGTTCAAACATATTACTAAGCAGTTCGATATTAAACTAAAGAGGCTGGATCATATGATGGGCTATCCTAGGCGTTTACGGCAAAGGCTTCATCATGCTTCCCGCACCTAGTTACCACTTCAATGCCATCGTCATTGAAGACGATGACCTTCAGCCTGTCGGGAGTCAGTAGCGTGAAGGTCACAATGTAGCCTATCTTGATAGGATGGATGGCAGCGAAGGTGGCCCAACCAAGATCGAGGGTGACCCTACCGTTCAACAGCCGGACAGTGACCCTCCAGGAGCAGCCGGTGTAAGTCTTCAGCTTGAACTCCTGCGGCACGGACGGGAACTACTTCGTGAAGTCCAGCGGCATAGGTATGGCCTCGAGCTGGGGGGCCATGATCACCTTGCAGAAGGTGGTTAGACCTCCCACCTCATGGTAATGGCCGTAGTTCCGGAGCTTGCCGCTGGGGGGCTTCTCCGACACATCTTCCTCTGTGGCCGGGCTCTAGATGGGCATCACCTCTGAGGGCGGCACCACGTCCTTTCCCTTGTCCACCACCTCCTTTCCTTTGTTCTCCGTGTCGATCTGCATTATGAAGAGGTTCAAAGGCTGGGTCAGGATCTGCATTATGAACCTTGGAAAATCGCCATTAAAATCTATGCTTGTGTGCCCCTTTATTTACCCACTGTGAGGGTCACCACTTACCCACCACCTCTCTATCTTCCACTCTACCACTAACCCAATGCCAAGAATCCCAACCCCAACCCCAACACTTCCCTTGCGGCATTGGATGGAGGGCTTTCGTCTTAGGGTGCTCGCTGGGTGACCGCACCAAGTTTGAGAACATCATGAAAGTGTGCTCAAACTTTAGCAGCATGGAAGATCTACACCAGGAGTCAGACGCTGCGTTGAAGAAGGTGACGCCGAAGGAGTTGAAGACATAGATTCTTGACCCAACGAAGGGCGCTATATCAGTCGACATACTTCACTGGGCCATGAATCAGGCTGAATCCAGCGATGCTGGACAGAGGGAGAGTGGGCCAAGTACAGATAGTACCAGGATCCTCATGACCATTCTGCCAGCGTGTACTTCACCACAAATATTGTGCATAGTGAAGAGGAAGAGGATGATGCAGTGGCGATGACTATGAGGGCCCCGGAGCCAGGAAACCGAAGCATGCGAATCGAGGTGGACTCCGGCGAGGAAGAAGAGATGGTGGTGCAGGAGAAGACTAACACCAAGGCCACCCGCCGCTCCAATCGCCTCCAGGTTCCCCAAGGCTAAGATCTCTGTGTACTATGTAAGATGAACCCTAATCCCCATTCTTATTGTACTCAATCCGGATTGGGAACCTCATATCTATTGGTAGTCATGACGATGCTATGATCACTTGTATGGTGTTTACACCGATACCCCGTTCCCCTAACATGGATCGAATCTAAACTGGAATCGAATGCGAAGTAGTAGGCAAGGAGGGGAAAAATAGCTTACCGCCATTGCCGAAGTGCTGCTGCTAATGCCGGTGAAGGTGGCCGGAGGTCGACTTGCTGTTCTCCTATTTGCTTCACAGTCCCGCCGCTGCCGTCGGTGAGAGTGGGGACAGGGGCGAGATCAGTGAGGGAATGTGAGGGTAATAACTGTCGGCGCTTCGGGAAGCAACACGGCTTATCGAGGGTGGCTCCTCGCGTGCAGCCCCTGCTTCCCCACGTGCCTCGCTCGGGCCTCGTTCGCGAGAAAGTGCCGATTCGGGCGTGCCTTGCGAGCCAGGCCCAGAGGTGCTTTAAACTTCGTGCGATGCAGGCCCAATAGTGTATGCTAGCAACCAAACAGCCCAGTTTCTTCCTGCGCGGGCCTGGTTGAACCTTATGCGTGCAACCAAACGCGTCCTTAGAGTTGCAACACGACAGTAGAGTCGCATGCTCCATAGCACACAAATCGGCCACTTGCAGATGTAAATGGCACCATATCAGGCAATTCTTTCATGGGTATTACCAGAAAAGTTATATCTCCATATCTGCAGATTGAACTTGGAAGATCCCTTATCAAGTGTTTATTATTTTTCAGTTTTACAATATCCTTAGTATCCAGAAAACCTCCTTTACTGTTGAAAATACGCCTTAAAGCTTGAGACGGCGAACTGTTGAGTGTTTGTTGTGTGTGACATGTTAAATGTTGTGAGTTGATCAAACAGATCAGTACAACGTTAAGTTGTACATTTTGGAGAAATTATATATATGATAATATACACTGTTTTGGAAATATTTTTTGAAATTTACATTTTACAACATCTTGGTACAAAACTTGTCCTAATGTACATATGAACTGGTACAAGATCATCTAGAACAACATACACAACAATGGGCTCATCTGGTGCGTGGTGGTCCTTGCCCTTGGGTGGACTCTTCGCTGCAGCGTCGGTGGCCTTCATCTTCGCCCAATATGTCTTGACACGGGCTAAAGCCATCCGTGCACCTTCAATGCACGACGACCGCTTCAAGGCGTCGATACGCGGCACCGCATCAACAAGTTGCTGCAACATACCAAAATAACTATTCGGAATTGGCTCGGTCGGCCACAACCGGACCACGACGTCCTTCATGGCAGATCCGGATATCTTATGGAGCTCTGCCCATTGGGCCATCTGTTCGTTCAGTAGTAGCGGACGCTTTGGCAGGCTAAATTGTAACCAGAACGGCCTTTCGGTTTCACGCCCTTCTTGTGCTTGGAAAAACTGCATCGCATCGGAGGCACTCTTCGGCAGGTCCAACAATGCGTCTGGAGAACTCCACACTTGATTAAGCGGGGCATAATTCGGATCGCCGAACTTAGTTTGTAATAAAAAGGGCTTACCAGCCGCGATCTCCCCAGCTTGCCGGATCTCCTCCCGGGCCGCCCTAGATTCGGACCGCGCTTCTTTCGCCTCTCGTAAGGCCTTGTCAAGATCAACCGTTTTGGCTTTATTATCCTTCTCGAGAAATTCGCAGCGGCTAGTGGCATCCTTTAGCTGAAGCGTCATCGTGAATATTTTCTCCTCGTATTGGCTCTGAGCTGCCTGTTCGGCCTTCAACGCCGCAGATGCCTTTTCGGCAGCCGCATTACTAATCATGGCCTACTCCTTGGCCCGGGCTAGCTCATCCCCAAGGATCTCAACTGCGGTGGCACCATCTGCAGTCACGCATATCTCAGTATACTATTCTTAGAGTCATGCTTATACTATTAGCATGTCCACATAATGACTACCCCAAAAAAACATACCTTGCGCGTCGTCAAGCCGCTTGTTGATAAGCGTGATGTCATCATCTGCCTCATCAATCTTTCGCTGTAGATCTGCAATCTCTGTAGTTCGGGCAGTAGCCAGGGAGGTGACAGCCTGTGTTACAATTAGTCAGATTATTCCCTGATCATATCTTTTTGATCCTCTGGTCGCCTCCATTGGGAAGCCAATCAGAGTCTCAGGGGCTACTATCTATACACGGGTGCATTTTGTGAATAAAGCACAATTGAAAACATTACATTACAAACCTCAAAGCCTCTTAGTAGGCTCGTGAAGGCTTCATTCAATCCGCTTTTCGCGGATAGAACCCTTTCAACCACTGTACGCATTAAGGTGCGATGTTCCTCTGAGACGGACGCCTGACGCAGCATGTTCGTCAATATATCCGGCGCTTCTGGATCACCAGAAGCCGTTGTCGGAGTACGGCCTCCCTTCAAAGGGATCCGTTTATTCGTCCCTAGCGTCGTCTCCAGCTGTGAGCCGGATAGTTCGGGGCCTTTATTATTGGTCCCCGAACCCTGGGTTACCGAAGTATCACCTTCGGGTTGTGTCTTCATCACCCCTCGCACCACTTGTTGATCAGGAAAGACCCTCCGGGACGACACCTCAAAGTCGTCCACCTTACTGGGCGAGGAAACCGGTGGAGGTGTCTCGCTTTCCATCATCTCCGGAAGAAGATCTCCCGAGGAAGAGGATTGGTGAAGAAGACTGTTTGCCGAGATGCAAAAACATATATTCTAGATGTTACCTTGGTAACATGAAAGGAACGGGATATGTTTGAAAACATCCTTGTTCACTTACGATTCGGCTAGAGGCTAGTCCTCATCGTGGGACTGTGCGACGATGTCGTCCTCCAAGCCCGAGCCGCCCGACAGGGGCACCTTGCCTCGCTTAGGAGCCCTTTCCTCCCAATCTTCGGAGACAGCCCTTTTCTTACCATAGGGAGAAGAGATGTTGGCTTCTCCTCCGCTCTTGTCTTCGGACGACGGAATTTTAATTTCCTTGGACATGGTATCCGGTGTACCTTCGGGATGGAGGCCAATTTTGGCCTCCCGCTCTCCGCCTTGTCCTCCTTCGCAGGCATCTGGTATGGCTGGGGCCAGCATCCTTGTTAGTACGGGATCCACTGAATCTTCCGGGAGAGGGGCCGAACACCTAATTCGCTATTCTTTCTTTATCCAGCCCTGGAAAAAGATGGTTTGTTCGGTATCATATTACGGCATACATGGCCAGAAATTATTCGGGAGTCGATCGCTTACCGGGGTATCCGGATGGTTGCAGTCAAGGCCGAGGTTCTCGGTGGTGTCCGGCCACTGTTTTCATTTCCCGAAAAACAGCTTCTACATTCGTTTGTGCGTAGTGCCGTAGAAGTGTTGGAGGGTCTGTGGTCCTTCCGGATTAAACTCCCACATGCGGAGAGACCGTCGCTTGCACGGCAGGGCCCGGCGGACCAACAATACTTGAATCACGTTGACGAGATCGATGTCCTTCTCAAGGAGGCTCCGGAGGCGGCTCTGTAGAGTCTGCACTTCGTCAATTGATCCCCAGTCCAGCCCCTTATTAATCCACGACGCGAGCTGTAACGGAGGGCCAGATCAAAACGTAGGTATAGCTGCCCACTTGGTACCGCGGAGTTCAGTGACGTAAAACCACTCCCGCTGCCATAGGTTGGGAGTTTCAGTAAAGGCCCCTTTGGGCCAGAGAGCATTGGTAAGCTTGCTCACTGTAGCACCTCCGCACTCTGCTTTTTCCCCGTCGACTACCTTCGGCCTCACACTAAAGGTCTTGAGCCATAAGCCGAAGTGTGGGGGAATATGAAGAAAGGCCTCGCACGTGACAATGAACGTCGAGATGTGAAGGAAAGAATCTGGGGCTAGATCGTGGAAATCTAGCCCGTAGTAAAACATGAGCCCCCGGACAAAGGGATGAAGAGCAAATCCTAGCCCTTGGAGGAAGTGGGAGATGAATACAACCCTCTCGCCGGATCTGAGAGCAGAAATAACCTGTCCTTGAGCAGGAAGTCAGTGGGGGATCTCCGCGGTCAGGTATCTGGCCGCATGAAGCTTCGCTACGTCCTCCTCTGTAACAGAGGAAGCCACCCATCGGCCCTGTGGGCTGGGTCCGGACATGATTGGGGAGCTTGAAGCATGGAAGTCGAACCTTGGGTGTTAGAACTCGAGGTTGGAAAGGCTGAGGAGAAGTTTGGCGTAAAAAGAGACGTCCCTTGGCTCCTTTATAAAGGCAACGGGTATCGGACGCCTCCTCCTAAGCCTGAAAGCCTGCCTATTCCTAAGGAATCATCCCAATGGGACGGTTGGATTACCCACGTTCGCATTAACGAGAATCCCGTAATAAGGGGACACGACCTCTGCTTCGACAAGACGTGCCAATAAAAATCGCGCCTCGAAACGTGGAACGGCAGGACAAGAAACGGTTCGAAATAATGACCGACGGACGTGATATCACATTACAAAAAAGTTGTCAGCAGATTGGACTCATGGAATATCAAACTCTCTGCGGCTGTGTGCGGTACTTATGTTGAAGATCCGGACACGCTCGTTGCGTCCGAAGACTATCTTGGGTATTCGGAGAAGGAACCCGCCTTGCAATGCCGAAGACAATCCGCGTGCCGGACACCTCGTCATTGAAGCCTGGTTCAGGGGCTACTGAGGGAGTCCTTGACTAAGGGGTACCCGGGCGTCCGACCTGTTAGACATGGGCCGGACTGATGGGCTTTGAAGATACGGAGACCGAAGACTTTCTCCCGTGTCCGGAGTGGACTCTCCTTGGCGTGGAAGGCAAGCTTGGCGATCAAATATGAAGATTTCTTTCTCTGTAACCGACGTTATGTAACCCTAGTCCCCTCCGGTGCTTATATAAACCGGAGGGGTTTGTCAGTAGAGGATCCATATACAATCATAGTCAGACAGGCTAGACTTCTAGGGTTTAGCCATTACAATCTCGTGATAGATCAACTCTTGTAATACTTATATTCATCAAGATCAATCAAGCAGGAAGTAGGGTATTACCTCCATAGAGAGGGCCCGAACTTGGGTAAACATTGTGTTCCCTGTCTCCTGTTACCATCGACCGTAGACGCACAGTTCGAGACCCCTACCCGAAATCCGCCGGTTTTGACACCGACACCCATGTAAATTTCATCCGCTGACCGCATGCAAGTTAACTCGGACTTCTGCCTCATCACGATTTTATCTTTCCTTGTACGTAGTACGCTGCACCCTATCCGATGAAACCTGCTGCCTTGACCTTCCTTTGCGTCAGGCTCCTACCGAGACCGGTTGCCACACGCCTCCTCATAGGCTCCAGCGGCCGTCTCGCGTACGAACGCCAGCAACTGAACCCTGACTTTCCTCTGTCCGTGTACCTCTGGAAAAAATCCGCCGCTGTATCCGACGACAGCTCCAGTCTCTGATCTTGGTTCTTCGTCAACTATCTGTAACTTGCCCTATCGTGTGTACTCGTTGTACACCAACCCTGCCGAAACAGACGCCACCTTGCGCATCATCTATACACGAGCCGTGTCGTACCCTGGCCACCCGCGTCGCCGACACAATCCATCCGCAGTGCCGCGCCGCCGCCCTTGTACAACACCGATCACATCATCTCGATGCTCTCACACTTCGATCTATCCGGCCGTCCCCCACGTCTGGTCGCCGGTCTGATCGCTAGCCGAATCCGCCGCCTCCGCAATGTGTTCAACAGCCACTACGCTGGTCCGATCGCCACGTCTAGTCGATCCTTACTGACCGCAGCCCATCGAACGGTCCAGGCATCCTGCCCGAAGTGTCCGACACCACCGACCGCCTCCGCAATCGCCGCCATGCTCCACCTTGCACCAATCGGATGTTCCATGGCACCCGTCGAGCATGATTCTCGTACCTCCGGATGATCTTCCGCATAGCCTTCTCGCAACCTTGTTCTGAAACCACTTGTTAGAATAAAACGCTAATGCAAGATCATAGAAGACACACAGAGGCACGATATTTGTTAACGAGGTTCACCGATATGGGTACATCCCTGGGGCATGACTACGGACGGTCCTCCCCAAGACACCGCAACACCGGCCGCCCGGGCGCCGGCACAAGCCGTCGGTTCCCCCACGTACCTATTGCTATCAAGTCGTCATAGGTTACAACGTGTGGTGCCCCTCCGTATATAAGAGGTCTATTCCTACACAACTCGTACCTAACCACACCAATTACAACTCCAAATCCAAATAACCCCTTGCGTACGTAATATATTCGACACAGATATAACATCCACCATGTGTTTCCACAGGTGGATCACCTTGGCACCTTGCCATGGAGCCTGTGCTTCTGCAGGGAGGAGAGCATGAAGTTGTAGGCGACCGGCGGTACCACGCCGCGCTTGCGCGTCGCAGCGTAGAAGAGCATCATGTCACCATGCCTCCCCCGGCGCGCGTACGCACACAGCAGGGTGCCGCACACCACCGCGTCCGGCTCCACGCCGGCCTCGAGCATCTTGAGGCGTTGCCGTACGCCCTAAGGAAGATGGTGCAGGCGACCATGATGGGCTCGTAGCACAGCTGCTAGAAAATCAGATGAGGACTCAGTTGGGAGCAAAATTGGTGAGGATTCAGCTCAGAACGTTGCAGGTGGATCAAGAACATCGCCTCGGGGTGCTTAAATCAGTGAAATTTTGAAATAATCGGATCAAATGCTGTGATTATTTGGGGATTTTTTGTCTGTACCTGGAGCTTCATCCAGGAGAAGAAGTCGTGGGCTTGGCGCCACCCCCGCTGCTCGTGGAGGACGACACACATCTCGCGGAACGTGAGCCTGGCGACGAAAGAGACCATGGCCTCTCGCATGGTGGAGCCGCCGGCGCATGTGCGGGACGCCGTGGCGCGTGTGGCGCGGGCGGCGGCGACAACGTGGCGGAAGTGAACATGGCCGGCGCGGTTATCCTCGTCGTACCGGGCCATCTGGCCCTTGGTGCGGCGCACCCAATGGGGCGATTGGGCGCCGGCGCCTCATCGTAGAGGACCCATCGTTACGGCGGTGGGCGGCGTCCCCGTGACGATGAGGAGGAGGAGGGTGCGCCGGAGGAGAGTGACCATGAGGCGGCGCCGTCATCATCCTCCCGGTAGGAGCAGGCGACGGAGACGGCGGCGGTGGGTGCGGCCAGCAGTGGAGTGTGAGGAGGAGGAGCAGAAGGCACAGGCGGCCTGGACGGACGCGGGAAAGCCAGGTGATTACGAGATAAGGTTAGATTTCTTCTCTCTTTTTTATCTCTGGGTAAATCGGGTGGGACCCACCTGTCAGTCTTAATGTTACTGTTTGGTTCAGCTCTAACAAAGAAGAACTAGTAGTGATTTTTACAAAAATTTGGGAAGACAAGGATGGGCAACAAATTGACCCCAATCATCTGTGCAGGTTGCAAAACCCAAATGATATGTCAACACAACAATGTAGTTTCCTTTGACTATAAACCCAAAGGTCATATATTAAGTATCACATACCCTTACAAAAACACTCGTTTCAAAAATACTTTCAAATTCTTAGAAGTAAGGAAGTCCTCTTTTTTCTGCATCTACCAGCGGTGCGCCGTGAGCATATCTTCTTGTCGTCATCTCTGGGCCTCCGTCTGAGCGGAGCAAATTTGGTGAACCCAGGAGCTTGTATAAATATCAACCTGAGTTGTCAATGTAGATCAGAAGAGCCTGCGACAGCGATCTGCGGAACAAATCGCTGTGAGAGAGGGCCTATAGAATGCTATAGGTCAGCCCAGTATGTACTCTAAGGTCTTTGTCTGGTCGATATTTGACTAGGCAGTAAATATATGCGCAAATAGGCGGGGAGACTACGAATTATACTTTTAACACTCAGAGCAACTCCAATGGGGCGACCCATTTCGTCCGCCGCCGTCCGTTTGGGTCGCCGCGGATACAAAAGGCGGCCAATGCGCCGACCCAAACGGACACATGTCCGCTTTTCGTCCGCGGGCGATCCATTCTCGGCACATTTTTGAGCCGGATTTGCGTCGGCGCGGACACACGATGGACGCGCACACGCTTGCCTTCTCCTCTCCCCGGGCCCGCTGGTCGGTGGCACATTGGCCTCCCCCCTCACCCCCATCCAACAGCAACCCTAGCCCGCCTCCTTTGTTGCCGACGCCGCCGCCCATTTTTGCCGGCGACTCTGCCAGCCGCCGCCGCCTCCACATCCGCCCAGCAACGCCGCCCACTCCCCCGTCGCCCGCCACCGCCGTCTTGCCTTCGGGGAGCAGACTGCTTTCCACCCCCGCTCCACCCACCACACAGCCGCCCGCGACCAAGAAGCCACCTCGCCGCCCCGGCCAGATCCTCACCGGCACGCTCGTCGGACGCCGGCAGGGCAGCTAGCTGGTCCGTGCGCGCCGTGACTCCCCTCGCCGTCCGTCTCCTTCGTCGACGCCCGCAAGTTGTTCGACAGTTTGCCAAGGTACAAAATGGACTCTGCCGACGAGTTCTTTTTCGACAATTTCCTTTGCGACTCCGACAATTCGTCGTCCGACTACGAGGAGGAGATATTGGCTGCCGTGTTGGTCCATCACCACCTGAACAGCCAGCGGTCATTGTTCCGTGGCTCCATTCCGGGCCACCTTCCGGCGTTGAATCGCAACCGAGAGAGCGGGCATTTCCTTCTTTGGAAGGACCACTTTGATACAACAAACCCGTTGTTCAAACATCAAAAATTCCGCCGCCGTTTCCGTATGAGTAGGCATCTTTTCAACCATATTAGAGAGGGGGTGGTCGGCTATGATGACTATTTCGAATGCAAAGAGGATGCCGTCGGCAAGATTGGTTTCTCCTCTTATCAGAAATGCATTGCCGCCATCCGAATGCTTGCATACGGAGTGCCTGGTGATCTCATTGACGAGTACGTCCGTATGAGCGAGTCTACATGCCTAGTGTCCCTGTATAAGTTCTGCAAGGCTGTTATTGCTGTGTTTGGCCCTGAGTGCTCCAGAGAGCCGACAGCTGAAGATACAACCCGTTCGTTGGCGATGAATGCCAGTAGGGGCTTCTCAGGGATGCTTGGCAGCATAGACTGCATGCACTGGGAGTGGAAGAACTGCCCTTCTGCTTGGCAAGGGCAGTATAAGGGCCATGTCAGGGCTTGCACTGTCATACTAGAGGTTGTGGCGTCTCAAGATATCTATATCTGGCACTCTTTCTTTGGCATTGCTGGATCACACAATGATATCAACGTGCTTCAGCGCTCGCCGGTGTTTGTTAGGCTTGCCGAAGGCAATAGCCCACCGGAGAACTTTACTGTCAACGGCAACAACTACGACAAAGGATACTACCTGGGTGACAATATCTATCCTCAGTGGACCACTATTATCAAGACAATACCCAACCCTGTCGGAGACAAGAGGAAAAGAATTGCCCAAGAGCAAGAGAGTGCTAGGAAGGATGTCGAGCGTGCCTTTGGTGTTTTGCAATCTCGATGGGGCATCGTTCGATATCCTGCTAATACCTGGAGCACGCAGAAACTGTGGGAGGTGATGACTGCTTGTGTGATCATGCACAATATGATTGTAGAAGACGAGCGCCCAGAACATCTGTACGATCAAGGGTTTCAGTTTCAGGGTGAGAATGTTGTGCCTGAGCATGGAGGAGCGGCAACGTTTGAACAGTTCACCCAATTTCATCAAGACATGCGCGATTGGGAAACTCACGTACAACTGCAAAATGATTTGGTTGAGCATATGTGGGCTCATGTTGGCAACCAATAGATATATCTTCTTTTATTTGTTTGCAAAACTATGTGAAACATTTTTATTTTATTCGGCTTGTAAAACTATACTATTTTATTCGGTCTAAACTATGTTATTTGATAGTATGTTTGAATGCAATCATCAATGTAAAATTAGGCGGCCAGCCGGCCACGCCGGCACATATGGGTCGGCGCGTTGGGCGTGCTGCCGACCCATATTAAAAATAGGGCGGACGCCGGGCGGGCGGCCGACCCAAAAGAACAAAAAGCGGACAAATGCGCCGTCCGTTTGGATCGGCCCGTTGCTCTTAGTTATATATAACATAACAATGATGATGGCGAGGTCAAATATCAATGGAGACCAGGTGGCCCATGCCCGGTGACGTGGCCCTTGGCCTGGCACGTGCCGACCTGGTAACTATTTGGCCAATTAGAGGTAACTATTTCTGCAATAGTGTGACCTAATAGTTTAAATATTAATGAAAAAATGAATTTCATTCTATCTGTATGTGCTACTGTAATAATTAAAATAATTTGACCAATGGATAATTATTTTGCTATCTTCTACAATTACTAGAATTCGGACATATTTTGTTTGACGTAAGAGTGTCTGCTCACTCTTATTTATTCATTTTAAAAGGAGGATAACATCTGACCTCTGCATCAAAACGATGCATGCAGCAATAAAAGTGACTGCTCACCTATGTTACCGATTTGCCGTGCTACCTCATAATAATGAAAGATGTCCGCATCAATAGTTCTCATATATATCTTTCTTCCTCCCCCTCACAAGCCAGTAACCTAGCTAGTGTTTTGTCTTTCACCTAACAGATATTGTCACACTCTCTTTGTACGTTTGGTTCTGATAAATTACTCATAGAAATGAAAGGCATTGGGAACTTCTTCGACAGTGCATCTTCAAGCTGAAGCTACGAGATTCATGGTCTTAGGTTCATCAAGGACGTCCCGGACACAGGTCTCCAGAATCTTTCTATTGCGGTACCTCGAATAGCCTCGAGAGTTCCGCTTTGATCTGAAGGGAGTCGTCACCGGCGATCTATCATGCTGCTGCAGAGCGCCAGCACAAACGTGCGACCCGTCTGACTACTTTCCGGCTAGCTGAACCTGGAGCACTGATCATCCTCCTCTGGCCGGCTTATCATCTAGTAGCACGAAGCGAACCTTCGATTGGTAGCTTAGCACACACAGGCACGCTGAAACGTAGAAAGTACAGATGGTGGTTTAATTCTAGCTGGATTTTCCCACGGCCAGCTAGATGTGTTCAAGGGACTTGACAGAATTTTCCGTGTAACCTGAGCTTCTTCCTTGATGCTGAGCAACCTCCCCTTCTGCTTGCTCGCTCTCTTGCCGCTGCCAGCTAGCTGTGTACACCCGCAAGAGTAGCACACTTGTACTTCAACTCTCTTTTCTATCTATCAATGAAATAATACACAACCTTTGCGTATTCGCGAAAAGCAATTTCCGGTGGCCATGCTCCCCGCAGGTGCTGAGTTGAATGAAAGTTGTACTAAAACGTATTGATTTGACCTGCAGCGACTTGCAGAATAGCTGCTAGCTTCATATGCATACTCCATCCGTCACATAATAATACTATAATATAATGCATATTCGTTTTCATAAAAGTTGAAGTTCACACAAGTTCAAAAGAACTGAGTTTGTAAATTTTGACCAAGTTTACAGATAAAATTACGTATATCTACAATACCAAACATATACCGTATGAAAATAAATTTAATGAGATGATATTGATTTTGATATTTATACTGATAAATCATTACATAAATTTGATGAAAGTTTCCATATTTTGACCTATTTTTAAACCTAATGCGCAGTAGATTTTAGGAATACTTCTCCTCATCTCCCATGTGAAGATGAGCCAATCAACCAATCCACAAGTTGTGCCAAGGTCACACTGGACTCCCCGCCCTCGAGCAGCACCTCCTTGCCCTGCCGCAGGGCCGCCAACGTCTGCTCCCAGAGCACCTTCCCGCCGTCAGACTCCATCACCCACCTCACCCATGATGCCACCTCATCGGCTTCGACCACCTCCTTGTGGTACCCTTCCACCGCGACAGCCACCCCCAACTCTTTCTCCAGGTAGACCCTGATAAGTCGTTGCCCTGCGTAGAGCGGCCAGGCCCGCATGGGCATGCCGGCCATGACCGACTCTAGCATGGAGATCCATCCCAATGCGTCACGAAGCAGCTCACCGCATCGTGCTCCACGTCATGCTCTGGCGCCCACGATTTGACGACGAGACCTGTGCCCTTGGTCCGGGCCAGGAAGCCCTCCAGGAGGAGAGCTTCGAGGTCAGGCGACTCTCAAGACTTCCTCGCTGGGTCGTCGCTGGGCGCTCTCCGCACGACCCATCACTAGAAGAAAAAGGGCCTAATGTGAAGCACATTAGTCCCGGTTTGAAACAAAACCAGCACTAATGTGTCCATTAGCGCCGGTTCCAACGGCTAGGCGGGCGGAGCTAATTAGTACCGGTTCGTGGTGAACCTTTAGTACCGGTTCGTGCCACGAACCGGTACTAAAGATGTTGTGATAGGCTGTGGGCAGACTGGGGCACCACCAGCACCTTTAGTACCGGTTCGTGGCATGAACCGGTACTAGAGCTTTTTATTTGTTTCATTTTGCAGCTGGTTTTTAGTCTCACCTCGCTAAACGAGAGGCACTAGCAGCGGTTTATAAGCCCTGAGTGCAGAGACGATGAAGGAGAGGCGCAATGCTCACCTGCACGCGTTGCTTAGCTTCAGGCCTTAAGGAAGTGGTGTAGACTACACGGAGCTATATGGGTTTCGGACGAAAACTACACATAGCTCCATGCAGTCTACACTATTTCCTCAAGGCCTGAAGATAAGAAACGTGCAGGTGAGCATTGCGCCTCTCTTTCATTTTTAATAACTTATTTTAACTCCGGATTTTTTGTGCCTTCATTTGCTATTTTTTATGCATTTACTAATTTGTTTTGAGCTAAGTGACCCTGAAATTGAAAACCATTACAAAATGAACTCTGAAAAGGTTGAAACATGGCATGGTATCATCATTTCACACGCATAGCATGTGCAAAAAAGTATATAGAGGGTTACGGCAAAAACTGGATGCACTTCGTGTATAAACTGGACAATCTCTTTCGAAGTATCAGGGTTTAGGACGAAAACTCATCTGTTACACGGGCTATTCAAAATTTTAATAACTTATTACAACTCCGGACTTTTTTTGCATTCAGATGCACCATTCGAATCCACGTCATCAACTTTCAACCCTTTCTGACATAATTTTCTATTTTTGATGCATTTACTAATTTGTTTTGAGCTAAATGACCCTGAAATTGAAAAGCACTACAAAATAAACTCTGAAAAGGTTGAAACTTGGCATGGTATCATCATTTCACCTGCATAGCATGTGCGAAAAAGTAGAGAGGGTTATGGCAAAAACTGGATGCACTTCGTGTACAAAATAGACAATCTCTTTCGAAGTATCAGGGTTTAGGACGAAAACTCATCTGTTACACCGGCTATTCAAAAATTTAATAACTTATTACAACTCCGGACTTTTTTTGCGTTCAGATGCACCATTCGAAGCCACGTCATCAACTTTCAACCCTTGCTGACATAATTTGCTGTTTTTGATGCATTTACTGATTTTTTTAGCTAAATAACTCTGAAATTGAAAAACACTACAAAATAAACTCTGAAAAGGTTGAAACTTGGCATGGTATCATCATTTCACCCGCATAGCATATGCGAAAAAGTAGAGAGGGTTACGGCAAAAACTGGATGCAATTCGTGTACAAACTGCACAATCTCTTTCGAAGTATCACTTGGTGCATTAACATCAAAGTTTTGCACTTGGGATATTTTTATGTAGCTTCATCCCGTGGGCGAACATGATTTTTGGAGTTATTGCCCCTCTTGTCTAGAGCGTTTTTGTTTAGTGAAGTTGGCAACGTTTGTGTGATGTGCATTTGAAAGAGAGAAATTCCGTAAAACGCAAGTAAGATAGGAATTCATGCAAAAAATTAATATAACAAGAGTTTAAAATGTCGCAAAGATTTGCCATTTTCACTAGTTAAGTGGAAGATACCAGCCAAGAACAAACATAGATGAGGAATGCGCTGCGAATTCATTCAGAAAAAGTATGAAATCCTGTGAGGTTGTATATATGGAAATTCAGATGGAATACAAAAACCACGAAGGAAGAGACGGGCGCACCTATGTAGTACTTGCCGCGTGCAATAAGAATCACACTGTCCACAAACGGAGTTGAATGGGTCGTACAAAGTGTGGCCCATTAAAAGCTGGTACAAGGTTTTCGCAAAAATGAAGTGTTTTATTTAATTCATATATAATTATTTTGACAATAAAAATTAATTATATCAGATTTACATATAAAATATTCACACATAGGAAACATAAAGGAATGTCCATGTACTTTCAATAAAGGTTCACGTATTTTAATTTAAAAGTTCCACATAATTAAAATCCATATAATTTAAGAAATATACATATCTTTTCAAAATGTTTTCCATATTTTTGAAAATTGTCGTGTAATTTCAAAAGGTGTCCACAAAACGTAAAGGCCACATATTTCTAACATTGTGGAGAGTAAGTTCCTGTATGTATTTGACTATTGGAAAATTGAGATCAAGAGTCTTGTAGCATAAAAGACTTTTAGGGCGTGTTTGGCAGCCGTAGCTGCCGAGCTTGGCTAGCTCAAGACTGGCTCACATGAGGCTGGTTGAGCAAATGCAGGCCGAAAACAACCTCTGCATATTGTTTGGTTGCCCACATTTAGTTCTCACGCATTAGAGGATAGCTTAGCGCATGGTGTTTGGTTGCCCGCATTGTCTGAACTTACACATAAGCATGTAGTTTGGTTGCATGCAACCCTTGTTGTCTAATAACCTCTTCGACGTTGTGGTGAGGTTACCGGCACATAGCAGCGTCCGGAAGAACACACACAACAGAAGATAGTAGTAAGCATAAATATTGTGCCACACATAAGCAGATCAGTTCAAACATATTACTAAGCAGTTCGATATTAAACTAAAGAGGCTGGAGCATACGATAGGCTATCCTAGGCATTTACGGCGAAGGCGTCATCATGCTTCCCGCACCTGGTTACCACTTCAATGCCATCCTCATTGAATACGATGACCTTCAGCATGTCGGGAGTCAGTAGCTTGAAGGTCACCATGTAGCCTATCTTGATAGGATGGATGGCAGCGAAGGTGGCCCAACCAAGATCGAGGGTGACCCTACCATTCAACAGCCGGACAGTGACCCTCCAGGAGCAGCCGGTGTAAGTCTTCAGCTTGAACTCCTGCGGCACGGACGGGAACTACTTCGTGAAGTCCGGCGGCATAGGTATGGCCTCGAGCTGGGGGCCATGATCACCTTGCAGAAGGTGGTTAGACCTCCCACCTCATGGTAATGGCCGTAGTTCCGGAGCTTGCCGCTGGGGGGCTTCTCCGACACATCTTCCTCTGTGGCCGAGCTCTAGATGGGCATCACCTCTGAGGGCGGCACCACGTCCTTGCCCTTGTCCACCACCTCCTTTCCTTTGTTCTCCGTGTCGATCTGCATTATGAAGAGGTTCAAAGGCTGGGTCAGAATCTGTATTATGAACCTTGCAACATCGCCAATAAAATCTATGCTCATGTGCTCCTTTATTTACACGCTGTGAGGGTCACCACTTACCCACCGCCTCTCTATATTCCACTCTACCACTAACCCAATGCCATGAACCCCAACCCCAACCCCAACATTTCCCTTGCGGCATTGGATGAAGGGCTTTCTTCTTAGGGCGCTCGCTGGGTGACCGCACCAAGTTTGAGAATACCATGATAGTATGCTCAAACTTCAGCAGCATGGAAGATCTACACGAGAAGTCAGACCCTGTGTTGAAGAAGGTGACGCCGGGGGAGTTGAAGACACAGATTCCTGACACAGCGAAGGGCGCTATGTCAGTAAACATACTTCGCTGGGCCATGAATCAGGCTGAATCCAGCGATGCTAGACAGAGGGTGAGTGGGCCAAGTACAGATAGTACCGCATCCTCATAACCATTCTGCCAGCGTGTACTTCACCACAAATACTGTGCCTATTGAAGAGGAAGAGGAGGATGCGTGGAGATGACTGTGAGGGCGTCGGAGCCAGGAAACCGAAGCATGCGAATCGAGGTGGACTCTGGCGAGGAAGAAGAGACGGTGCTGCAGGAGAAGACTGATACCAAGGCCACCCTCCGCTCCAATCACCTCCAGGGTCCCTGAAGCTAAGATCTGTGTGTACTATGTAAGATGAACCCTAATCCCTATTCTTATTGTACTCAATCCGGATTGGGAACCTCATATCTACCGGTAGTCATGACGATGCTATGATCACTTGTATAGTGTTTACCCCGATACCCCGTTCCCCTAACGCGGATCGAATCTAAACTGGAATCAAATACGAAGTAGTAGGCAAGGAGGGGAAAAATAGCTTACCGCCATTGCCGAAGTGCTGCTGCTGATGCCGGTGAAGGTGGCCGGAGGTCGACTTGCTGTTCTCTGATCTGCTTCAAAGCCCTGCCACCGCCTTCAATGAGAGTGGGGAGAGGGGAGAGATCAGTGAGGTAATGTGAGGGTAATAACTGTCGGCGCTTCGGAAAGCAACGCCGCTTATCGAGGGTGGCTCCTCGCGTGCAGCCCCCCCTGCCCACGTGCCTCACTCGGGCCTCGTTCGCGAGAAACTGCCGATTCGAGCGTGCCTCGTGAGATAGGCCCAGAGGTGCTTTAAACTTCGTGCGACGCAGGCCCAATAGTGTATGCTGGCAACCAAACAGCCCAGTTTGTTCCCGCGCGGGCCTGGTTGGACCTTATGCGGGCAACCAAACGTGTCCTTGGAGTTGCAACACGACAGTAGAGTCGCATGCTCCATAGCACACAAATCGGCCACTTGCAGATGTAAATGGCACCATAGCAGGCACTTCTTTCATGGGTATTACCAGAAAAGTTATATCTCCATATCTGCAGATTGAACTTGGAAGATCCCTGATCAAGTGTTTATTATTTTTCAGTTTTACAATATCATAACATACATGCAAAAGGAAGATACCTGTGATGGTTGCTGTTGATGGGCACATGATATGGTCGTTATTAAGTTGATTCCAACTTTGATTCAACCTTCAGACTTCTCAAGAAAGAGGCACCATGTAGACCGATGGCTTCTAGCACATCCCCAGCTTCAGGCTCCCTGCCTGAATGCACATAGAGTTGAAATGTAGCACTCAGGATGAAGCCGTTAGGTTTCAGTGACCTGCGTATTGTCTCAAAGAGCGATATGCCCTCGTCGACGCGGCCGTGCTCAAGGTACGCCCTCATCATTGCCCGGCAACAGGCCAAATCGACAGCCACACCAATCTCCTGCATTTGGCAGCAGATCCTCTGAGCTTCATCTATTTGGCCTTCCTTCAGAAAGGCGAAAATGAGGTGGCTGAAATGGGGGCATGAAGGGGTTATGCCGCTGCTCAGCATCATCTGGATGGCTACCTCAGCTTTGGAGTAGCATCTACTTTCTCAGTATGCCCTGATCAGTGCGAGGTATGTCATCGAGTCAGGAACTTGACCTTGTGATTTCATCTCTTGGAAAACAATCTCTGCTTTATCATGCAGCCTGGAAGTAGCATAGGCATTGATCATGGAGTTGAAACTGGTCTGCACATTGATTGCAAGTTTCATTCACACTAGTCAATCTCAAGTCAGATAACATAGAAGCATACCTTTCCAGGCATGATACCAAGTTCCTTCATTCTATTGAATAGTAAAGACGCATCCTGATGCCTCCCTGCATAAATTGAACTGAATAGTATGAACAAGAGTCGAGGAAAAACTCGTCGAACATGACATGGGTAATGTTCTTTGATTCCTCTACGCAAGGTTGAAGGGACTGACCAGCCTTTCCATAGAAGTTAAGCATGTTTGTGTATATCTTCTCTTCGATCGGTAAGCCTAGTTCTTGTGCAGAAGTAAACATTTCAGCAGCCTTATCCAGCTTTCCTCCTAGGCCATAGACACTGAACAAGAAAACTAAAGCTAATGACAAATTGGTCTCAAGTCTCAACACAAACATAAAAGAGAGAAAATAATAATTGCATACTTCTATCTCCCATTTTCTAAGTGTTAGCAGGATCATGCACCTTATCATTATATTGAATGTCTGCAAAGAACGGGGAACGCCAGAGGATATCAAGCGATCATATATGCTGGCTGCTTAGTATAGTTTGCCTGCTTGGAAACTAAAGCTGTAGCAGTTAGCCATGGCATCCTTGCCCTAAAAATCTTGCTTCCCACCTTACCAGTTCGAAAAGATGTTTATCCAGACCTGACTAGAGCATCGACTTGATAAAAGTATTGTACACGACGGTATCAAGCTCAACTTCACCATTGAAGCTGCATGTATGATGTTCTCTGCCTCCTGAAATTTTGCTGGGAGTAATTTTGCTATGTGAGTATACACGGCAGCGAAACGCCTCACCAAATTTACTGCACAAGGATGGGTAGCAGTTGAAAAAAAATTACCATGTTTGGTCAGGTGATTGACAAGTATGCTAATTGTCACAACATCTTTGCTTTGGCCTTGATCAGCCATTTTCATAATGAGATGATACGCCTCCTCGATTTTGCCGCACTTGCATAATGCATCGACCATGGCATTGTAGACAGGCCCTCCTACTGGAAACAATGTCGATGCCGACTCAAACAGTTCCACGGCTTGCTGTAACTTCTGTTCCTGGCCATATTGGACCATCAGAGTAGCTGTTGCAGAATCTTCAGGCTCCACTACCAATTCAGTCAGCTGTTCATGAAGGAATTTTGCCTCACATGTACTCCCTGCAGAAAAATATATGAACAGCAGTGAGTGACAGTATACTTAGGCATCATCAATGTAGAACCTAGCTTCCTCACCTTCCCTAGAAAATTTTCTGATCAATTGGCACGCGATGGATGAACCCAGAGGTGTGTGCAACAAGGATCTGAAGGTCGTGTCCAACGTTGAATGGTCAGTCTGACAACCTAGTGCCTTCGACGAACTATCTTGTTCCTGCATCACACTGGTTCTGCTTCTAGCATACATCTCTATCATAGAAACGATTGTCGAATTCTTCATGGTCACCCCTTCATTTTCCATCTCTTTCAGTATCTTATCCACATCGGCGATCATCCCGCTTTTGCAGGAAACTTTCATTACAGTCATGCAGAGGGCCTCATCAAGCAGGATATCTTCTTTTCTCATCTTACGAATGAATGCACTTGCCTTCTCTAGCTGGCCCAGCTTGACATATAATCTCAGCAAGTCGTTGCAGCAGAACACATCAGGGAGGCCATATTTGCACAGAGCTCTGAAGGCATCTTCAGCTGCAGCTATGTCTTCCCTCGCGACATGGCATCGAAGAAGAGCGCCGTAAGAGAACGGCAACGGCTTCACATTCCTCGACCTCATCAATCCAAAAACTTGCAATGCCTTACCATAGTTGCCAGCATTCATGTGAACCTGAGCCATTGCCACATAAGTCTGCTCAACACTCAAAAAACACATATTGTCGATTTCCTCGAAGGTGCGCTGCGCATCGTCGTAGAGCCAGATCTTACCATAGATCCTAATGAGGATCCCATAGATGACCCCATCAATGACAACCCTGCTCCGCTCCATCTCCGAGAAGCGCGAGAGCGCCTTCGAGTAGTCCTCACTCTTGTCATAGAGTGCCAGGAGGGATGCACATGTGTCGTTGCTGGGGACAATTCCATGGGCTCTCATCTCCTCATAGAGCCCCACTGCCTGCTCCATTCTGCGATGCCTAGCACTCAAGCTGATCAGGCCACTATACGTCGACTCCTCCGTGACAAACCGGGACGTAATGAGTATATGTGTTTGCATATTGTGTATTAGGTCTGCCTTTTAGTTCCTTGTATAGTTGAGGTTCATGATCCACTTTTGTACATCATATATACGTGCCTATGCACGAAGAGCAACACATCGTGCAATTACAACATCATATATGGTATCCGTTTTTAGGTTCTAACCCTAGCCTTCCACTGCCGCCGCCGCGCACCTCCCCTACGCCGCCGCCGCCGCCGCCTCACCGCCGCCGCCCGCGCGTCTTCCACGCTGGCTGCCGCTCCTCTCTGCCGCGCGATAACCATCCGCGCCGCACGCCATGCGCTACCCATCCGTGCCGCACGCATCGCCAGCCTGGCCTGCCGCACGCGCTACACCGTGCCGCCTGCCCGATTCTCGTCGCTCCCAGCCGCCCGCGCCGCTCGCTATCGCGCATCGCCCGCTAGCCGCGACCTCGCACGTACGCATATACGTGCTTGTACAGCCGATCGATCGCTAGCTTCGTCTAGCTAGCTTCACGTCTAGGAAATCCATCCAGCAGCCTGTTTCCGTAGGTGGTGCCAGATAGCCCCGCCCGCCCGCTGCTTCGCTCGTCCCGCCGTTAGCCTTCGCCAAGCCGTTGCTGCTACCGCGCGTATCACCTGCAGCCGCCGCCCAACCGCCTCGCCAGCCGCTGCCACCCGCGTCATCGAAGCATCCACGTACGGGGCTTCGCTCGTGTACGAGTCTCCCGGGTACTGGTGGGAGTCGTCAACGGGCCAGCACTCGTCCGCTGGTCAGCAGCCAGACGGCACCCAGCACCTGCAGCATCTGTCAGCGGGCCCACAGGTTTTTCCGGCGGCCATCCGGCCTACCCGGCACCGCAGTTGCAGCCGGGGCTGTATGGAGCGTACCTACCACCGCCGTTGAGCGGCGGCTACGGCTTCCCCTTGGAGTCTCTGTCCCCCTCGCCGGCCCTGCCGCCGGCACCCTGGGACCCGGTGCTCCTCACCGGGCTGCATGCCGCTCCTACACCGAACAACTACCCTGAAGGTGGTGATTGGTACATCGACACCGGTGCTACAGCTCACATGTTTGCTCATCCTGGTAACCTTGCCTCCTTCACTCCTGTCTCCACCGACCACCGCATCATTGTCGGCGACGGTTCCACACTTCCTATCACACATGTTGGACACACTTCTTTCCCTTCTACTTCTACTCCATTGTCTTTGTCTAACATACTTGTGTCACCTCATCTTACTAAGAATCTCATTTCCGTTCGTTGTTTCACTCGTGAAAATCTTGTTACCGTTGAATTTGACGAGCTTGGTTTTTGTGTCAAAGACGCTCGAACCAGGATGGTACTTCACCGATGTGACAACCCTGACGAGCTCTATCCAGTGCGCTCACCTTCATCCACCACCACCACACCGGTTGCTCTCTCCGCTGGCGTCAATCTCTGGCACGCTCACTTGGGTCATCCCAACCCCGTCACACTTCGTCATATTCTTAGGAGTTTTAGTTTTAGTTGCAATAAGATCGAGGATCACACTTGTCATGCCTGTCGAGTCGGCAAACATGTTCGCCTGTCATTTAATAATTCCACCACCATTGCTTCTTCTCCTTTTAAGTTGATTCATAGCGATGTGTGGACTTCTCCGGTTCCTAGTAACTCGGGCTATTTATATTATCTGGTCATTCTTGATGATTATTCTCATTATGTGTGGACTTTTCCTATGCACAGAAAGTCGGATGCACTCTCTACCTTGACGGCTTTTTACTCCTATGTCCGCACGCAGTTTGGGCGTCCCATCCTTGCGCTTCATACGGACAATGGAAAAGGGTTCGACAACCTCACTTTCCCCACCTTTTTGTCGCATCCCGGCACAGTTTTCCGCCTCACATGCCCGTACACTTCACAGCAGAACGGTCGAGCCGAACGCGTCATTCGCACTCTGAATGACTGCATTCGCACGCTCCTGTTTCATGCCAACGTGTCGCCTCGTTTCTGACCAGACGCACTCGCCACTGCATCACTTCTTCTTAATATTAGACCCTGCCGCCCATGATGGAACTACGCACCTCACCATCTTCTCTTTGGTACGCCCCCGTCTTATGACGACTTGCATATTTTTGGGTGCCTTTGCTATCCCAGCACTGCCAACACTGCTTCTCACAAGCTTGCACCTCGATCTGTCGCTTGCATCTTCATCGGCTACCCCTCCAAGTCCAAGGGATATCGGTGATACGATCCCATCTCCCACCGTGTGTTCACTTCCCAGCACGTTTACTTTGATGAGCATGTGTTTCCGTTTCACCAGGTACCCCGGTTGTTCCTCCCGCCACTGGTGACACCGGCTCCTCTATGCCTCTTCCAAGGCTCTCGCGCGCCTTTCTTGGCCCGCCCCTGGCTTTGAGGTGCACCCCCGCATGCGGCGCCTCCTACAGCCGCGGCGCTGGCGCCCCCGGCCCCCGCGGCTCCTCCGGCGCCCGTGGCCCCCGCGCCCCCCCCCCCCGTCGCCCCGGTGCCCGCGGCCCCCTCGGCGCCTGTGGCTAGTCCGGTCACCCGCGCTCGTACGGGCGTTTTTTGCCCGAGCTCGCGCTACGCCTCGGATGACTACGTCAATGTGGCGTCCACCTCTGAGCCGTCGCTGTTGCTGTCCTCCGTTCGAGCCGCTCTTCATGACCCGCTCTGGATGGCAGTGATGCAAGAGGAGTTTGACGCCCTGTTGCACAACTGGACATGGCAGCTTGTTCCCCGTCCACGGCACGCCAACGTGATTACTAGGAAGTGGGTCTTTAAACACAAGCTCCGTCCTAATGGTACCCTTGATCGCTACAAAGCGCGCTGGGTCGTTCGTGGCTTCCGACAGCGTGCTGGCATCGACTTCACCGACACCTTCGCTCCGGTCATCAAGCCCGGCACGCTACGCATTGTTCTCCACCTTGCGGTCTCCCGTGCTTGGCCGGTGCACCAGATGGACATCTCCAACGCCTTCCTCCATGGTCACCTCAAGGAGCAGGTCTTCTGCCAGCAGCCCACCGGGTTTGTTGACCCGGCGCTTCCCGACCACGTGTGCCTGCTTTAGCGGTCCTTGTACGGACTCAAGCAGGCTCCGCGCGCTTGGTACCAGCGCATCGCGGCGTTTCTCCACCAGCTTGGGTTCCGCTCTACCCGCTCGGACGCCTCGCTCTTCGTCTATCATCAGGGCTCTGACACGGCCTACTTGCTGCTCCATGTTGACGACATCATCCTGACGGCATGTATGGCTGGTCTCCTCAGTCAGCTCACGGCTCGTCTTCGCGCTGAGTTCGCCATCAAGGACTTGGATCCTTTGCACTACTTCCTCGGTGTCGAGGTGGTGCGCCGTCCGGATGGCTTCTTCCTTCATTAGCGGAAGTACGCTCACGAGCTCCTCGAGCGCGCCGGCACGCTTAACTGCAAGCCCGCCGCTACGCCTGTTCATACGAAGGCCAAGCTTTCTACCAAGGATGGTTCTCCTGCTTCGGATGCTGCTTTCTATCGGTCTATCGTTGGTGCTCTCCAGTACCTCGCTCTGACTCGACCGGAGATCCAGTATGCCGTACAGCAGGTGTATCTTCATATGCATGCTCCTCGAGACGTTCACTGGGCTGCCGTCAAGCGGATTCTCCGTTATATTTGTGGCACTATGGATCTTGGTGTCACGCTTCACGCCTCCGCCGACACCGCCCTCATTGCCTACTCCGATGCAGACTGGGCGGGCTGCCCTGACACTCGTCGCTCCACTTCAGGCTATTGTGTCTATCTTGGACCCTCACTCATCTCGTGGTCGTCCAAGCGGCAGACTACGGTCTCTCGTTCCAGTGCTGAGGCTGAGTATCGTGCGGTGGCCAACGCCGTCGCCGAGTGTTCGTGGCTTCGCCAGCTATTTCAGGAGCTCTCTAGTCCTGTTGACCGTGCC
Organism: Triticum aestivum; assembly: GCF_018294505.1. Taxonomy (NCBI): domain Eukaryota; kingdom Viridiplantae; phylum Streptophyta; class Magnoliopsida; order Poales; family Poaceae; genus Triticum; species Triticum aestivum. The sequence continues at coordinate 41,116,817 of NC_057814.1, read as the reverse complement.
ACGGTGGTCTATTGCGACAACGTCTGGGCGGTCTACGTCTCCGCTAATCTGGTGCATCATCGACGGACCCAGCATATTGAGTTGGATATTCATTTTTTTCAGGAACATGTGGCCTTTGGCCATATTCGTGTTTTGCACGTCCCTACTTCCCAACAATTTGCCGATATGATGACCAAGGGCTTGCCTACGTCGTCATTTGAGGAGTTCCGGTCCAGTCTTTTCGTCAGCCGAGGTGCCGCTTTGACTGCGAGGGGGGGGGGGGGGGGGGGGGGGGTTGAGTATATGTGTTATGTGCATATTGTGTATTGGGCCCACCTCCTAGTTCCTTGTATAGTTGAGGTCTGTGGCCCACCTTTGTACATCATATATACGTGCCTATGCACGAAGAGCAACATATCGTGCAATTACAACGTCATACACTCATCTTCCCCAGAACATCCATGGCCTCCTCCAGGAGACCCTCCTTCACAAATGAGCCGATCACAACTGTGTATGTGAAGTGATTTGGCACCACATTGTTGGCTTCTTCCATTTCCACCATGTGTTTCCAGAGGTGGATCACCTTGCCGTGGAGCCTGTTCTTCTGCAGGGACGAGAGCATGAAGTTGAAGGCAGAGACCGGCGGCGCCACCCACGCTTGCGCGTCGCGGTGTAGAAGAGCATCATGTCGCCATGCCTCCCCTGGCGTGTGTACGCGCATAGCAGGGTGCCACATGCCACCCTAGTTCTACATCATAATCAATTTTTTGAACTCATGTACACTTTCTACTATTTATAAACATTTTTTAACAAGTTACTTGAATCGGCAAACATTTCTAGAATGGATGAACATTAGTTTAGAATTTGAACAATTTTTCAAATTTACCAACACTTTTTATTTTATAATATTTTTATTTTAAAAACAATTCTTTAAATACATGATCATTTTTTAATTAGTAAACATTTTATGAATGAATAAACTATTTTGTAAGTCACGAATAGTTCTTGACTTTTTAGCATATTTTTTCATTCTTGAGCATTATTTGAATTGGGGAAATTTTGTTCAATTTCTTTAAATTTTTTAATGCATGAAATTTTTGAAAATCATGAACATTTATTTATTTTTCGGCCATTTGTTTACAAAATGTAGAAGATTTTTTAATAAGCAATTTTTTTTTATAAAATGTATTTCAAAGTTCTCGTTTTTTCTAAATTTTTGGAAAAAATTTGAAGTCCCAAATTATTTAAAGTAGAAAAAACGAAATTTGAAAAACATGCCACCTGGCCGTGAGAAGTGGCGGATCTAGGATTTTGATACAGGGTAGTCCACCCTAAAATTTCTTTTACAACAAATATGACATGCGAATGTACTAAATAATTTACAATTAGGACAATAGAAATTGATCAGTATCGTCTTAAAAACTTATTAAAATTAATCAAGTAAGTCTTAATTTTGCAAAAAAAGAAGCATGCATACCTTTACAAGTTCAAATAAGACTATGTGCATGTGTTCCTTCTTCCACATTTGAGACATATATGTAATCCTGTGATCCTGGTTGACATTTTGTTTTTAAATCTGACAATGACATTCATTTGATTCTGGACAGAGTTTATTAGTAATACATTGCATTTTACATAGAAGCACAGCAAGCCTAAATTCGTAATGACTAATGAGCATTAGTGGCAGGTAGCACCTAGCAGCACGGCGAGCAATAAGTAAACTGGAACTGGGGAAGGGGCAGAAATCTCATCGAATGTACTACCTCAAATCGGGCTAGGCGGCTGGCTGCTGGCCTGCTGCAGATGCACAACGACTGTAGCCGGGCGCCGACTGGTTGCGGCGGTCGGCCTGCTGGGTGCGGTGGCGCCGGGTAGGGGCGGGGCAGGGTGGGCAGAGTCGCCGGCGAGGCATGAGCAAGGCGGCAAGATCAGCGGGAGCGCAGAGCAGTCATGAGGGGAATCGGGGATGGGAGACAGTGTGCAGCTACGCGACGAGTTGATGCTCCGTTTGCTGGGCTTTTTTTCTTTCTTCCAGCCCATCCCTTAGTCTCTCCCTTATGGGCTATAGTATATATATGGGTTAACCAAAAATCTCAGGGTGGGCCGCGGCCCACCCTGTCCACCCTGTAGATCCGCCACTGGCCGTGGGCCGCCACAAATGGGCATGCCGCTTCTTCTCGCGGCGAGCAGAGCGCAGTATTGGAGGGCCCTACTGCATGGGCCAGCCCAAGAGGGGGATTTTCCTGTGTGAATCGTTTTTATCTCACTTATGAATGGCATTGGTGGGTAATATTTTGCAATTTTGAGGGCAATTTCCATGACGTGACGCTATAAGTAATAGCCCTTTATTAGTACGTAGTATAGGTATAGATAAATAAAATATAGAATAAAAAATACAACATGACCATAAGCAGTCGAACACATGATTATTACACATTTCATCCACATAATCTACGACCGGCTCGCCTACGAAACTTCTTGAATAAACCATGCATAGTTGTTCTCGCCGGCTGCACCCAAAGCTATAGGCGTTCGTGATGGCCACATGTGAACTGAAGCCATAGCCGCCGAGATAACCTGCAAGAGATGAGGCACAAACATTCACACGGATTTGGCCCTTGAACAGTTAATAATGCATCACACTGAAAGACTATGAATAAGGTTAGGTTTCCCCTCAATTTTTTTTATCTTATCTCTGTGTAAATCGGGTGGGTGCCACATGTCAGTCACAAGGTTACTGTTTGACTAAGCTCCGCATCTCTGTGTAAATCACAAGATGCATGCACTGTGCCAAGGTCACACTGGACGCACCACCCTCGGGCAGCGCTTCCTTGCCCCGTCGCATGGCCTCCAACGACTGCTCCCTGAGCACCCTCCCTCCGTCCGACTGCATCAATCATCTCATCTTGCACTAAGACCATTGGCCGAGCAGACATGTTTGATGAAACCATATGAATGTTAAACACAACTTGAACTTCACTAGATGTTGCCAAGAAGATTCCAAGTACCTTCCATTTCTGTTTGTAATTTATGAGAACCAAACATATATATACAATCTGTGCCATTGTATGTTGGCTAGACTAGTGGCTTGCAAGGAGGAAGATATATCTCCTATATCACTAAGCTCCCTAGGAGTAAAAGCCCTGGGAGTCGATTGAGGGGTCAGATTTTGGATTGGTTGCCGATTTTGAATGGGTCCTCGCTACATTTTGTGAAAGCGACTGTCGAGCCGCGTCCAAACTACGTTGCCGTTCGTGGCTTCCGTCCTCCTCCTTTGTCAATCCCCTTCCCGTGGTTCCTAATGGTGAGGCCTCCAGCGACAAAACTACTCCCCCACAAATTGTTCTTCGGCGACCTTTTCCTCTCATCCAGTTGCTCGCCCCTCAAATTTCACACCCCGTCCCCCATCAGCCCTCCTCGCACCCCTGCCTGCACTGTGTCGTTCTCAACAACACTGATTTCAGCCTCCCGTGGGAGAGGGGTGGTGGCTTGGGCGAGGAGGAGGGCGATGCGGCTCCTTCATGAGAGATGGTGGGTTTGAATTCGGCCAATTGGGCTGTGATGGTTCTCGCAACCCAGTTTACCAGAGGGCTCAAATTCGGTTGCCGGATCAGCAGCTCGTGGGACAGATGGGCCACTAATCTGCACAGTTAGCCCTGGCGGAAGTGTACTCAGATCTGATGGCCAGAAACTTACAGATCACGGAAGGCCGAAAACGCAAATCGCTGTGAGAGCTTGGTTTAGGCGCAATTTTACTGTCCTTAATTTATGAATGAGGGATAGTTTTATATGTTGTTGTTGCATCACAAAGTACCTGCTTTCTGGAGTTTTCGCAAAATCATGATTATCGGTATTTGCGAATGGTACATTTGTGCTTAATTGTACAATGAGCATTATAAAGACCTTTGTGCAGTGGATCTAATACTTCATTCTTATTGAAGGAAAGCACCAAGCTAGTGACTTAATCTTCGGCGGCGTTGCAGCGACCCCACCTACCTATCCATTCCGCGGTAGCCACAGTTTCATTCGGCGGCCAGTAGTTTCCATGGTGGCGGCGTCGCTCTTATTTTTTGTCTCTTTTTTGTATAGGGATCGATCGATACGTGAGGATGGACGTCGCTCGCACCGCGCGCTGAAGCCTGCGACCAAGTCGATCGATCTACGTCATTCAGATCGATCCCCTGCTGACTGCCTCCCGATCCCTAGCCACGCACTGCTGCGTCACCGCCTGCCGCGCATCATGTTCTTTCCAGGCGCCGCTCGGTGGCACTGGTCTGGCTGCCACTCCGTCTGCCGTTCCACCCCCGCAGCTCGGCCCCCAAGATTTCCAGCCGTGGAGCTGCTGCTTTGTGCCGGCCGGTGGCCGCCACTGCTCCCACATCCCGTGTTTCATGCCACCGCTCCACTGCCTCGTTGAGCGAGCTAAACATCGTCTCAATGCAAGATCAACAGCAGCAACACGGCCACGTGAGCAAAGAAGGAGCAGCACTGCAGCAGTAATAAACTTGGGGTGGCGGCAGCGACGGTAGCTGCGGTGCCACCGACGCCAATGGACGGCGTAGGCACATCAAACGATCGCAACCAGCTACTATTTATCACTTGTGCTGAAATTTATATCATACATTTTTGGTTCATGTGTTGTACGTATCACTTGGTATTGTGGCAAGGTGGTCATTTCAAGCGGCAAAAGTACATGTATTTTTAGTTTCTAATACTTTTTTGTGTGTGTGCGTGGGGGTGCGCGCCGGGGGGGAGGGGGCGGGGGGGGGGGGGGGGGGGGGGGCGTCCAGGGTTTGAACGATTTGTTTATTTTTGTAGTTGAATTCCATGGGCTATGGTTCAATAGAATCGAATTTGTATCTACAAAAAATTAGACCTTAAATGTTCCACCTGGCAAGTTCAATTTCTAGATCCCCCATTATCAGCAACCCTGGTACCGTACATTGCAGCTTTGCTCTCCAGGCCATCGTTGACACCGCTTGATGCCATCCGTTTTTGTAGTCGAATTCCATGAGTTATGGTTGAGTAAAATTGAATTTGTATCTAAAAAGAAATTAGACCTTAAATGTTCACCCCGGATAAGTTCAATTTCTAGATCCCCCACTATCACCATCCCTGGGACCCTACCGTTGCAAATTTTGAACTGATGTCAAATTTGTGATACTCATAGTAACAACCAGATTTGTCGACATTGCGTCTCTATATGCAACAACGCAGCAAAGCGCACGTCCACTTCTAGTATGAGAGCTATACTGATATTTACATCTTCGGTTTTAACTAAGGTCTCTTTTTCTCAATGCAATCATATTTAAAATTCACATCTTGTTATTAATGCACTCAGACTGCAGAAGTTAGCATCTGCAGCAATCACTGCTTCACTTCAAGTCCTTAAAATTCTGTTACAATAATCATGCCACTTTGTGGCTTAATAAAAAAGTATGTGCTCGTAATTTGGGCCAGCTACTTCCTCGAAATTATTGCTGTAAGAGGGGGAAATACATCCTCATATGTCCAGGGTTTTAACGATTTTTTTATTTTTGTAGTTGAATTCCATGGGCTATGGTTCAATAGAATCGAATTTGTATCTACAAAAAATTAGACCTTAAATGTTCCACCTGGCAAGTTCAATTTCTAGATCCCCCATTGTCAGCAACCCTGGTACCGTACATTGCAGCTTTGTTCTCCAGGCCATCGTCGACACCGCTAGATGCCATCCGTTTTTGTAGTTGAATTCCATGAGTTATGGTTGAGTAAATTTGAATTTGTATCTAAAAAAATTTAGACCTTAAATGTTCACCCCGGATAAGTTCAATTTCTAGATCCCCCACTATCAGCATCCCTGGGACCCTACCGTTGCAAATTTTGAAGTGATGTCAAATTTGTGATACTCATAGTAACAACCAGATTTGTTGACATTGCGTCTCTATATGCAACAACGCAGCAAAGCGCACGTCCACTTCTAGTATGAGAGCTATACTGATATTTACATCTTCGATTTTAAGTAAGGTCTCTTTTTCTCAATCCAATCATATTCAAAATTCATATATTGTTATTAATGCACTCAGACTGCAGAAGTTAGCATCTGCAGCAATCACAGCTTCACTTCAAGTCCTTAAAAACCTGTTACAATAATCATGCCACTTTGTGGCTTAATTAAAAAGTATGTGCTCGTAATTTGGGCCAGCTACTTCCTCGAATTTATTGCTGTAAGAGGGGGAAATACATCCTCATATGTGCACGTTTCTGCTCACCTACATATATATAACCATGTTGACCTCCGTCAGTTGGATATGCACATGGGTGTGAAGAAAGCATGGTCCAACTTGCGTCATCTACTTAGCTTGTCACAACCGAGCAAGCATTTTCCATGTTTGTATGATTGGAGGAGAAAAGTTGTATACTGATGACACTAGTTTTAGATCTTTAGAATGAGCGGCATCAGGAAATGGTCTATTTGGATGTTCGAGAACTTACGGGCCACCGTTCTAGCTTTTAGAAGCCAATGTCGACATGTCTTGACTTCCAAATTGCTCTTCTGCTTTTTGTGTTATACCTTCTTCTCATATGCTCATGTATTAGGATCCTTCAGGGTTGCCCCTTGCAAAATGCAAAAATATTTTATGGTATTTTAAACTAAATCGAAAGAAGCCTAGCTGCTCAAATCATATCTTGAAACTAATGATTTTAGAACAATACGAATATAATTATTTCAATGTTGCAAATTTTGAACTGATGTCGAATTTGTGATACTCATAGTAATAACCAGATTTTACATGTGAAGGCGCTCATATTTTAAATTCCTAGCCTGGACGCTGGAATACTTGCATTTTGTCTTAGCATGTTGAGGTTCATTATTACCATCAAGAATGGACTTTGATCTTTCACTCCAACCATGAGTAGAGGATCCTTTTCCATCTTCTACCTGAATGTATTCTATAATGCTATTGATAACACAATACATGGTTACATACCTTCATTTGCCAGCAACATTTTGTCCTCACTGTACATCGATGACTTCTTTTTCCAGTTAGCCAACGACTCCAATTTCCGCTCAAAACCATAACGAAGTAGAGTTCATTATTATATCCTACTCATAGACTGGAAGGACAAGGTTCACCATGTAACTAAAAGGACTGGAGTCATGCAATCGTCTCAACAGTTTCCATGATGTAAAAAATCACGGTAGAAGTGAGGGCGAGAATTTTTTAGGGATTTCTCCGCCTCGCATTGTATACGCTGGACGGTCGGGCCCGAGTGATGCAACAGTCATTTGCTTGTTCTCTTCTACGTGTGTGTGTCTCTGTGTGTGTGTGTACGCGCGCGCGCGCAAGTGAGCCCTTCACATACTGGACCAGATGGGTCGATGCGAGACTTGATCAATCGGTATTGATTCGTGGTAGTTGTAGGTCCCGAATCGATCGATCAAGGTTCTCTCGCGCGGTTGTACGAAGCCCTCCCTCCTCCCTGCTACTTGTGATTGGCATTGGCATTTCCCGAAAGATGAAGGGCGAAGTAGAGTTGTAGAAAAAATTATTTTCCTTGGTTAAAAATCAAGGTTTGTTGAACCAATAAGAGACACCACACGGACAAGATAAACGGTACCTGCACACACACACAAACAAATGCTTGCTTCCAATGAAAGCAAGGGGTTGTCAATCCCCCTGTTCTCGTCAATTGCAAGGATTAAATCTGTTAATGATAGATAGATAAAAGAAAATAAAAATAAAAGTAAATAAATTGCAGCAAGGTATTTTAGGATTTTAGTAAATATAAAGTGAATGGACCCGGGGGCCATAGCGTTCACTAGAGGCATTTCTCTCATGAGCACAGCAACGGTGGATAAACAAATTACTATTTTGCAATTGATAGAATATCGCATAGTTATGATGATTGTTCATGGCATGATCAATACATAGGCATTACGCCCGAGATAAGTAGACCGTTAAATTTACTGATGCCTACTACTATTACTTCACCACACAACCGCTATCCAGCATGCATCTTAAGGTATCAAGTTCATAACAAAAAGAGTAATGCTTGGAGCATGATGACGTAATGTAGACAAAGTAAGGCAAAATAATATGTTCAAACCCCATCGTTTTACCCTTAGTAGCAACAATATAAATATGTGCTTTATAACTCCTGCCGTCATAGAGTAAGAATACCGGAAGATTGAAACTAGTACCAAGCACCTCTTCCACTGAAGATAAATCACTCTAATTGGCCAAAAAAAAGATAGAAAGATTAGAGAGAACTACAAGGCTATCAAATCACACATGATAAATCTCATAATATACTCCATTACTTCCAATGAATAATCTGATCATAAACCCACAATTTATCGGATCCCAACAAACACACCGCAAAAGTTTACATCGGATTGATCTCAAATGAGATCATTGTATTGAAGATCAAGAGAGAGAGAGAGAGAGAGAGAGAGAGAGAGAGAGAGAGATATCTAGCTAATGCTATGGACCTATAGGTCGTGTGGGAACTACTCACACATTATTGCGAATGCAGCCACCTCGATGAAGATAACCTCCCACTTCTAGGGAAAACCTTATACACAGAAGCATATCAGTAGCGATGGACAAAAACATGCGCTACTGCTATTTACCAGTAGCATGTTGTGTGCAAGCCCGCTACTCCTATATACGTAGCAGTAGCGCATCCCAGGTAAAAAGCGCTACTACTATAACTGCCACACCGTTGCCGGCAGGCTAGGTATAGTTGTAGCATCGGTCTACAGTCAACGCTACTGCTATTGGTCTTAGCAATAGTGCTATTGCTGGGACTGTGCTACTGCTATGGGTGACTTACCCCAAATTTTCCTCTCCGTGCCCCGACCATCGTCTTCCTCCCCTCACTCCCCGCTGCTTCAATCCTCCGCCGCTACCACAATGCCGCCGCCGTCCTCCCTCCTCCTTCCTCGGTATGCCCTCCTCCCTCCTCTCCCTCCTCCTCCCAACGCGCCCTCCTCACTCCTCCTCCAGCCGCCCCCTCCTCCCTCCTCCTCCTCCTCCGGCCACCCCCACCTCCCACCTCCCACCGCCCTCCTCCCCCTCCTCCTCTCTCCTCTCTCCTCCTCCTCCTCTCTCCTCCCTCCTCCGATCCTCCTCCCTCCCCCACCCCCCGCTCCTTCCTCCCTCCCTCATCTCTCCTCACTCTGTTCGTGCATAGAGTAGATTTTTTTAGTAAATTAGTAAAAATTCAAACTAGCTAGGTTAACTAGTTTAATTAGGTTAATTATCTAGGTTAACTAGGTTAACTAGCTTGGTTAACTAACTAGGTTATTTATAGTAAGTGCTTAATAGAAGTAGTTTATTTATAGCGAGTGCTTAATAGAACTAGTTTATTTATAGTAAGTTCTTAATAGAATTAGTTTATTTATAGTAAGTGCTTAATAGAATTAGTTTATTTATAGTATGTGGTTAATATATTTTGTTTATATTTTGCTTATGCAGAAATCAAGTTTGCCCCTGCCTCATCCACGCAGTCATCCCATCGTCGACCCCTTAAGACCTCTAGGTGAGAATAGCCAAATGATAATGTGTTCTAAATGCCGATGATGAAAATGCTAGTGCTATATAGTTGCCATTGTAGGAGATATGCCCTAGAGGCAATAATAAATGATATTATTTATCTCCAAGTTCATAATTATGTTTATGTTCCATGCTATAACTGCAATGATTCTCGAGTCTGCAATATCCACGAGGCTCGGAGGAAGACTCATATGCACGTGTGGAATAATAAACGGTAAGAAGTATTCCTAGTCTGGCCTCTAAGACTAGCTCAAGTGTTACATGATGGTTCTGTTTTCCTGATCATGGGCATGTCTATGCCAGCAATTTTGAGGGCACAATGTTAAGAGAACATTTGTGTTGAATCGACCCGGATTGATGTTATGCTAAGAGATTCATTCGTCACAAGTTTATTGGTACATAACACAGAGATGGTTAACGTTTGCATGATTCCTTAGACCATGAGAGTATCGAGTTTCTTCATGCTTTCTTCATGAACTTTGGGGTTTGTTAAACATCATCCGTAAATCGGTGGCTATTACGGCGGCTTACGGGTTCATGGAAAAGTGTGTCAAGTAACTTGATAGCTCAAGATTGGGATTTGCTCCTCCGACGATGGAGAGATATCTCTGGGCCCTCTCGGTGTTACGGTATCCATCATCGTCTGGCCAGACACTTTGTGATTTGATCATGGGGATGCCGGAACACGATAACGAGAAAAGAGAACAATACCGGTAACGAGGTAACTAGCATAGTGGACAAGTTGGTGATCCACGGGAATGCCAACATGTCTCACCTCGGGTATTTGTAACATATCGCGAAGCAACAGGAATAGCACATGGCAACTGGAGGTTCACTCGAATATTTATTCGTGTGGGTATAGGGGTCAATATGGGTGTCCACGGCTCCGATGTTGATAATTGATCGGAAGGGGTTCCGGGTCATGTCTATACTTCACCGAACATATAGGGTCACACGCTTAAGGGTCATCTATCTGCTGAATACTAGACAGGGAGTCTGAGAGAAAATCACCGAAAAAGTTTCGGACAGCGGAATCGTACCGCAGAGAGAGGTCACCGGATGAGTTTCGGTGAAACCGAAAAAGTTGTTTCGGAGTATGCCATTAAGTCAAAATGGTTTCGGCACATGCCTGATAATTCTTGGAGGGTGCCAGAATCATTCTGGAAACTTTTTGGAATTTTCAGAAATAAAAACCAAAAATGTTTCGGAGCTGCCGGTACCGCTTTGGCTGTTTTTCGTAGATGAATTCACTAATCTGAAATTATTTCAGAACGAATCCAAAATCGTTTTAGTGGGTACTGGAATTATTCTAAGACCCACAGAAATATTTTCGGATTTAGTGGACGCGAAAAATTGTCTTCATGAATAGTGAAAACGCATTCTTGTTTGCTTTTCGCAGATGAAAATCACTAAACCGAAATTGTTTCGGAACGCGTTGAAAATTATTTTAGTGGGTACTGGAAATGTTCTGAGCCCACATAAATATTTTCAGTTCGAGCGGACGTTGAAAAATGTTGTCATGAATAGTGAAAGTGCTTTTTGCTTGGCTTCTTGGAGAAGCCACCTTGAGGGCCTTTTGGTATTATCCCCTTGGCTTCTTGGAGAAGCCACCATTGGGCTTGGCCTATAAATAGGGGTGGAGGGGGGCTGCCTAAAGACACACTCTTTCTCACATACAAGTGCCATTGCAATGATCTGGCTTCTCTCTCCCTCCTCGCGTAATAGTTTCGTAGAGCCGAAAGGTTGTCTGGGTTCCGGTGGGAACTAGTTCTGGACGGCGAAGCCCTGCCAGATAGATGACACTATATGTGTGCAACTCTCTAGAGAGATTGTAGTTTCGGTCTTAGTTTGAGAGTGCCTCCCGAAGGGCTGTCCGTGAGACCGTCCGAGTTCCGAAGGTCCTCCCGAAGGGCTGTCCGAGTGACCGTTCGAGTTTCGAAGGTCCTCCCGAAGGGCTGTCCGCGACACCGTCCGGGGGGCTGTTCGACCGCCTCCCGGAGGGCTGTCTGAGAAGCAGATGAGGGTATACATCCTCGCGGTTGGGAGGTTGAAAATCCTAGCTGCGGGGATCTGCACCGCCGATCGTCATCGACTCTACTTCCCGCTGCGCTACGAGTCGGTAACGAAAAAGATCAAACCTTGTATGCAGTCTCCATAGTGGTCCTGGGCTGGTGCGTAGGTCGGAAGTTTTTTGTTTTCTGCTGCGTTCCCCTACAGCCATGTCATTGATGTCGATGATGATGCATTCTGAATATAGAGGATATCTTGGTGTTCTTGTTTGCAATGTGCCTCCGAGTGGCCTATGTTTTGCTGGAATGTTGATTTATTTTCGTTCCTGCAAATTTCGGGTGCTCGATATGTCCTGTCTTTAGCAAAGGTCATGCCGAAATTTGTCATGAATTTTAGCATGACTTGTGCTACAATATAGGGCATATCGAGTGCTTGTGATTTGCCAGAACGGGAAATTCAATGATATTTTGGCAAAACATAGGGCATTTTTTCTATGTCATTGCTCGATATATGGAACAGGTTGGCTTTAGGTCTGTTTCGGCTCCTTGTGTCTCTTTCAGTGAGGGAGAGTGTCCACCCTATATATATTTGAGTGAGGAAGAATGCCGACTGTTGTCGTGGGGGTCGCTTGTCCTTCTTCTCTTTGTGCTAGACCTTTGCTACACACTAGGGGAAGAAGGAGTAGCGACCATCATCGACGGTCGAAACGGTGAGGGAGTGTCCACCATATATGAGAGCAGAAGAATGCCGACTGTTGTCGTGGGGGTCGCTTCTCCTTCTTTTCCTTGTGCTAGATATTTGTAATGCACCAGGGAAAGGAGGAGTAGCGACCATCACCGACAGTCACAATATCAGAGAGGGAGTGCCCACCATATACGTGAGATGAGAGTTTAGGAAGGAAGACTCGACAGACCTAAAGTCAACCCGTTGCATATTGAGTAATAGTGATCTGTGTGTTGAGTTTCCTGGTAGTTTCCTTCGATCGATTTTCAATTAATGTTTCAACTATGAACATAGGAAATTTCTGACAATGAAAAGGAATTCGGTATGTGCGAATACTGCGAAGACAAGCACGGCCTGTGCGACAGGCCTCACCTAGTTGGTGGTTGGCGCTTCAGCATCAAGCTGGATGAGACCTTCGAAGTGGATACAGTAAGTCACAACGATAAGTCGTTTTTCATAATTAAGCATGACTTCTGCTTCTTTTGCTTCAACTTATAATTTAATTTTTTTACTATTCTACTAGCGTATCCCCTGCCATGCAAGAATTTCTGTCTTGGATAAGATTGGTTTCAGTACTATGGAAAGTATGGAGGTAAAGTGAGTTCACTTGAGGACCGAGCATGGTTATACTTTTACCGTAAAATTATACAATGCAGACACCTACACCTATCACTAGTAGAAAACAGGGCTTTCGTTCGGGCAGGGCAAGCCCATTAGTCCCGGTTCAGTCACGAACCGGGACCCATGAATAGCAAATGTGCCTGATAAAACAGACTCGACATTATTTTCAAGGACACAACTGAGAAACAACAAATGGAACTCCATGGTGTTTCTAATGCTGGGAATCCAGATCACTGACTGTGCTAATACCCGTGTTTAGAGGTTGGACTGTTCTGGTTCCTACACCTCCAAATCTTTCAACCACTAGTAGAAAATAGGGCTTAGGTCACAGGGCAGTTTTCACATTAGCCCCGGTTCAGTCACGAACCGGGACCCATGGGGGCATTCGTCCCGGTTCGTGAGCCCAGGGGGCCGGCCGGGGCCTCGTGGGCATTGGTCCCGGTTCGTATGGAACCATTTGTCCCGGTTCAAGGCACGAACCGGGACTAATGGGCCTCGCTCCTGGCCCACAACCATTGGTCCCGGTTCTTGGCATGAACGGGGACAGAAGGCCCGGATTTAGTACCAGTTCATGCCACGAACCGGGACCAATGAGGTGCCTATATATACCCCTCGCCCGCGAGCAGAGCACTCTAGTGCTCTGTTTTTCTCTGGCCGGCGAGGGGAGGGCTTTGTGGTGCTCTAGCTCACCTCCTATGCACATGAGGTGTTCGATGAAATGCCCGAGCCACACTAGTTAAGCTTTGTCCTCTCGAAGCTCGACCTCAAAGCTCCATTTTCCTCGAGATTTGTCTAGGTTTAGCGGCCCGTCACGTCCCATTCCCGTCTTCACCGCCGTCGACGGCCCGCGCCGATCTCGTCGCCGGCACCACCGTGGTGAGCCTCTTGTTCTTATCTTCTTTTTGAAAGAAAAAAAATTCTTACTTTAGATAGATACTTGTCTAATTTTCTTACTATTTTATTCCTTCTTATTACATAGTGCGATGGTTTTGGTATCCGCCCCCGTCGGCCCTCGTCCTGTCTATGATTCGGATGTGGTATATATTATCTTTTTATAACTATTTGATTCATTTATTGTTTATGACAAATATACCGACCAGCTTGACATAGATTTTATTTATCTAGGAGGTGGTTGAACCGGAAATTCTAACCGACCCTATTGTCGAGAGGTTAAATTTAGTTGAAGAAGAAAACAATTACTTGAAGGAAAAAATAAAAAAAATTGAGGAGGAGAAGATGATATTGGAGTTGCATGTTGCGGATGTCGTCGATGATCACAAGATCAAGATGGATGCAATGCGCTTGAAGATTAGAAAGATTAGAAAATATGCCATTCATACCGAGGCTTGGTATCATTATGCCGTTGGATCAATTGTTACCTTGGTTGCGATTATGATCGCATTTATTTTCGCATTGAAATGTTTTACATAGTTTCAATGTATGGTTTAATTAATTAGATGCTCTGGAGAGCTATATATATGTTGTTAGATGAGAACTATGTATGTACTTTGGTTCTAATGTGATGATGAGCTTCTATTAATTTGGTCACTTAATTATCTATTCATGATGTTCTGTAATGGTTTTTGACATACTTAATTATATATAATGCACGCAGATGAACCGACAATGGATGTACGGTGACAGACACACCTCCGAGTACATTAAGGGCGTGCATGATTTTCTCGAAGTGGCTGAGGCAAACAAGCAGAATGGTTTTATGTGTTGTCCATGCCCTATATGTGGGAATACGAAGTCTTACTCTGACCGGAAAATCCTTCAGGCCCACCTGCTTTACAAGGGTTTCATGCCACACTATAATGTTTGGACGAGGCACGGAGAAATGGGGGTTATGATGGAAGACGGCGAAGAAGAAGAGGACGATGACAACTATGTGCCCCCAAAATACGGTGATGCTGCAATGGGGGAAGCTGCTGAAGATCAAGAGGAACCAGACGATGCGCCCAATGATGCTGCAAGGGGGGAAGCTGCTGAAGATCAAGAGGAACCAGTGCCCGATGATGATGATCTCCGCCGGGTCATAGTCGATGCAAGGACGCAATGCGAAAGTCAAAAGGAGAAGCTGAAGTTCGATCGCATGTTAGAGGATCACAAAAAAAGGGTTGCACCCCAATTGCGAAGATGGCAACACAAAGCTCGGTACCGTACTGGAATTGCTGCAGTGGAAGGCAGAGAATGCTGTGCCTGACAAAGGATTTGAGAAGCTATTCAAAATATTGAAGAAGAAGCTTCCAAAGGATAATGAATTGCCCGACAGTACATACGCAGCAAAGAAGGTCGTATGCCCTCTAGGATTGGAGGTGCAGAAGATACATGCATGCCCTAATGACTGCATCCTCTACCGCGGTGCGTACAAGGATCTGAACGCATGCCCGGTATGCGGTGCATTGCGGTATAAGATCAGACGAGATGACCCTGGTGATGTTGACGGCGAGCCCCCCAGGAAGAGGGTTCCTGCGAAGGTGATGTGGTATGCTCCTATAATACCACGGTTGAAACGTCTGTTCAGAAACGAAGAGCATGCCAAGTTGATGCGATGGCACAGTGAGGACCGTAAGAAAGACGGGAAGTTGAGAGCACCCGCTGACGGGTCGCAGTGGAGAAAAATCGAGAGAAAGTACTGGGCTGAGTTTGCAGCTGACCCAAGGAACGTATGGTTTGGTTTAAGCGCAGATGGCATTAATCCTTTCGGGGAGCAGAGCAACAATCACAGCACCTGGCCCGTGACTCTATGTATGTATAACCTTCCTCCTTGGATGTGCATGAAGCGGAAGTTCATTATGATGCCATTTCTCATCCAAGGCCGTAAGCAACCCGGCAACGACATTGATGTGTACCTATGGCCATTAGTTGAAGAACTTTTACAGCTGTGGAATGGAAACGGTGTACGTACGTGGGATGAGCACAAACAGGAGGAATTTAACCTGCACGCGTTGCTGTTTGTAACCATCAACGATTGGCCCGCTCTCAGTAACCTTTCAGGACAGACAAACAAGGGATACCACGCATGCACGCACTGTTTAGATAACACTGAAAGTATATACCTGGACAAAAGCAGGAAGAATGTGTACCTGGGCCATCGTCGATTTCTTCCGACCAACCATCAATGTCGAAAGAAAGGCAAGCATTTCAAAGGCGAGGCAGATCACCGGAAGAAGCCCGCCATGCGTACCGGTGATCACGTACTTGCTATGGTCAATGATTTACACGTAATCTTTGGAAAGGGTCCCGGCGGACTAGCTGTTCCGAATGACGCTGAGGGACACGCACCCATGTGGAAGAAGAAATCTATATTTTGGGACCTACCCTACTGGAAAGAGCTAGAGGTCCGCTCTTCAATCGACGTGATGCACGTGACGAAGAACCTTTGCGTGAACCTGCTAGGCTTCTTGGGCGTGTATGGGAAGACAAAAGATACACCTGAGGCACGGGAGGACCTGCAACGTTTGCACGAAAAAGACGGCATGCCTCCGAAGCAGTATGAAGGTCCTGCCGGCTACGCTCTTACGAAAGAAGAGAAAGAAATCTTCTTTGAATGCCTGCTCAGTATGAAGGTCCCGACTGGCTTCTCGTCGAATATAAAGGGAATAATAAATATGCCAGAGAAAAAGTTCCAGAACCTAAAGTCTCATGACTGCCACGTGATTATGATGCAACTGCTTCCGGTTGCATTGAGGGGGTTTCTACTGGAAAACGTCCGATTAGCCATTGTGAAGCTATGTGCATTCCTCAATGCAATCTCTCAGAAGGTGATCGATCCAGAAATCATACCAAGGCTAAGGAGTGATGTGGCGCAATGTCTTGTCAGTTTCGAGCTAGTGTTCCCACCATCCTTCTTCAATATCATGACGCACGTCCTAGTTCATCTAGTCGACGAGATTGTCATTCTGGGGCCCGTATTTCTACACAATATGTTCCCCTTTGAGAGGTTCATGGGAGTCCTAAAGAAATATGTCCGTAACCGCGCTAGGCCAGAAGGAAGCATCTCCATGGGCCATCAAACAGAGGATGTCATTGGGTTTTGTGTTGACTTCATTCCTGGCCTTAAGAAGATAGGTCTCCCTAAATCGGGGTATGAGGGGAGAGTGACTGGAAAAGGCACGCTTGCAGGGGGGGACTCAATAATATGCAGGGACGGATATTCTTGGTCTGAAGCACACTACACAGTTCTACAGAACTCTACCTTGGTGACCCCGTATGTCGATGAACACAAGAATAGTCTGCGCTCCAAACACTCGGAGCAGTGTGATGACTGGATTACATGTGAACACATCAGGACTTTCAGCAGTTGGTTGGAAACACGTCTCAGAGTTGACACCACTGTTTGTGATGAGTTGTACTCGTTGTCCAGGGGACCATCTTCGACTGTATTGACTTACAAAGGATACGAGATAAATGGGAATACATTTTACACGATCGCCCAAGATCAAAAGAGCACCAACCAAAACAGCGGTGTCCGCTTTGATGCAACAACCGAGAGGGGAAAGGACACATATTATAGTTACATAATGGACATATGGGAACTTGACTACGGACATGATTTTAAGGTCCCTTTGTTTAAGTGCAAATGGGTCAATCTGTCATGAGGCGGGGTACAGGTAGACCCACAGTACGAAATGACAACAGTGGATCTGAACAATCTTTGGTACACTGACGAACCGTTCGTCCTAGCCAATGATGTGGCACAGGTTATCTATGTGAAGGACATGTCTACCAGACCGAGGAAAAGAAAACATAAGGAAGCGAATACATCATACGATGAGCCAAAGCGGCACATAGTTCTTTCAGGAAAAAGGGACATTGTGGGAGTGGAGGGCAAGACAGATATGTCTGAAGATTATGAAAAGTTTCATGAAATTCCTCCCTTCAAAGTCAAGGCTGACCCAAGCATCCTGATAAACGATGAAGATTATCCATGGTTACGGCGCAATAAGCAAATGACACAAGCGAAGACTTTCTCCCGCAACTATTATGATGATACCATGCCAACTTTGTAATAGACGAGTATGATACCATTGTCCGTTTTGTACAAGAAGTGCATCTAGTTTTTGCCGTAACCCTCTCAACTTTCTTGCACATGCTATGTGGATGAAATGATGATACCATGCCAACTTTCAACCTTTTCAGAGTTCATTTGAAATGCTTTTCAATTTTAGGGTCTTATAGCTCAAAATAATTAGTAAATGCATGAAAAATAACAGGCCAAAAATTAAAAATTATGCCACCTACTGGGCCACCACGGCCTGAATACGATTAGAAACCCATCCATGGGCCAGGATTCAGGCCCGCAGAAGGCCCAGTAGGCCCACAGGCATGTATAGAGAGGTTAGGCCCGTAAGCCTGCTTTAGAGAGGAGCTCGACAGCTCAGGCGCACCGCACCTTATAAACAGGTGCGGCTCTCTCTTAGCTAGCGAGGTGGGACTAAACTCACCACCACGCCGCTGTGCAAGGCCATTGGTCCCGGTTGGTGGCACGAACCGGGACCAATTCCACCCTTTGGTCCCTGTTGGTGCCACGAACCGGTACTAATGTGGCTGTGGCCCCACGAGCACCTTTAGTACCTGTTCGTGGCACGAACCGGTACTAGAGTTTCTTACTAGCTAAGCAGTTTTTTAGTCCCACCTCGCTAGCTGAGAAGCACTAGGAGCGGTTTATAAGCCCTGAGTGCAGAGACGATGAAGAAGAGGCGCAATGCTCACGTTGCTTAGCTTCAAGCCTTGAGGAATAAGGTAGACTGCATCGAGCTATGTGCAGTGCAGTCTACACTATTCCAAAAGGCTTGAAGCAAATCAACGCGCATTGCGCCTCTTTTTTATTTTTAATCATTAAAAGCAAAAAGAATTTTCATAAAGAACTTTTTTTGATAGAAACTTTAATAGCAGAAAGAATTATCATAAAGTAAAATAAATAAGTAATTAGAAACAAAATAAAATAAATAAGTTTTTTGTTGTAAGTAGAAACAAATCAAAATAAATATAGCAAAAAAGAAAACAAAAAAAACTAAATACAGCAAAAAGAATTTTCATAAAGAACTAATGGCACTAATAGAAAGTTTATATTTTTTCTAAAACTAATGGCACTAACAGACAGTTTATAATTTTGCTGACCTAAAAGCAAAAAGAATTAAAAAATAAAGCAAAAAACAAAAGAAGATAAATAATGCAAAAAACAGAACCAAAAAACTAGAAAAATTTTTAAAAAACTGCCACCTATTGGGCCACCACGGCCTGAATACGACTAGAAACCCAACCTGGGCCAGGATTCAGGCCCGCAGAAGGCCCAATAGGCCCACAGACAGCACAGTGTGACATTAGGCCCGTAAGCCTGCATTTGAGAGGAGCTCGAGAGGGCAGCCGCAGTGGGGCTTATAAACCACTCCGAGCCCCTCTCAACTAGCGAGGTGGGACTAAACTTTTGGCCGCGGGCAGCGCAAGGCCTTTGGTCCCGGTTGGTGGCACCAACCGGGACCAAAGGCCGCCGCTTCCCGCCCTTTGGGCTGCTGAAAAGGGGCCTTTGGTCCCGGTTGGTGGCACCAACCGGGACTAATGCCCACCTTTAGTCCCGGTTGCTATATGTTTTTGTTCATATGTGGCTATATGTTTTTTTATTTTTATTAGTTTAATTTTTTGTTCATATGTGATGTATATGTGTATGTGGCTATAATGTATATGTGAACAAAATTTTTTTTGTATGTATGTAGATGTTCAAAATGTATGAATATATATGTCAAAAATGTTTTTTTGTTCATAGAAAGTTTTTTGTTCATATATAGAAAGTTTTTATATATGACAATGGATATATATTCGATATATATGAGAAATGATGATCCACATGGAAAAGTTTTATATATGCAGAAGTTACAATTTTAGAAAAGTTTTATATATCTAGCTAGGAAGGGAAGAAGAAGAAAAAGAAGGATAGGAAAGAAGAAAATAAGAAGAGGAAAGAAAGAAGAAGATGTAGGGGAACGCAGCAGAAAACAAAAAATTTCCGACCTACGCACCAGCCCAGGACCACTATGGAGACTGCATACATGGTTTGATCTTTTTTCGTTACCGACTCGTAGCGCAGCGGGAAGTAGAGTCGATGAGGATCGGCGGTGCAGATCCCCGCAGCTAGGATTTACAACCTCCCAACCGCGAGGATGTGTACCCTCATCTGCTCCTCAGACAGCCCTCCGGGAGGCGGTCGAACAGCCCCCCCGGACGGTGTCGCGGACAGCCCTTCGGGAGGACCTTCGAAACTCGTACGGTCACTCGGACAGCCCTTCGGGAGGCACTCACGAACTAAGACCGAAACTACGATCTCTCTACAGAGTTGCACACATACGGTGTCATCTATCCAGCAGGGCTTCGCCGTCCAGAACTAGTTCCTGCCGGAACCCAGACAGCCTTACGGCTCTACGAAACTCTTTTCGTGGGAGGGAGAGAAGAAGCCAGATAATGCATGGCATGTGTATGAGAGCAAGGGATGAGTGTGGAGGGCTGCCCCTCCACCTCTATTTATAGGAAATCCCAAGGGGGTAGGGTAGTTTCACAAAAAACCCAAAATGCACATGAATGAAGTCCTTCCACAAGGACCTAGGAGTGAAACCAAGGAACAAGAGGGTCCCCAAGGGGGGATACCTCATGTGGCCGGCCACACCCCCATGAGGGGCCCAAAAAATGGCTCCTATCCATCCATGTCATCCCCAAGATCTTTTGGAGCAAAGCCCCAAAAGGTGGCTTTCCATAAAGTAACCATAAAGCTGATTTTCACTATTCACGACGACATTTTTCAGCGTCTGATCAAACTGAAAATATTTATGTGGGCTAAGAACATTTCCAGTACCCACTAAAATGATTTTCAACGCGTTCCGAAACAATTCCGGTTTTAGTGATTTTCATCTGCGAAACGCATCTGAAGTGGCTCCGGCAGCTCCGGAACATTTCCGGTTTTTATCTCAGAAAATTCCAAAAAGCTTCCAGAATGATTCTGGCATCCTCCAAGAATTATCAGGCATGTGCCGAAACCAATTTGACTTAATGGTGTATCCCGAAACAACTTTTCGGTATCATCGAAACTTATCCGATGACCTCTCTCTGCGGTACGATTCCGCTGTCCGAAACTTTTCGGTGTCCGAAACTTTTTCGGTGATTTTCTCTCAGACTCCCTGTCTAGTATTCAGCAGATAGATGACCCTTAAGCGTGTGACCCTATAGGTTCGGTGAAGTATAGACATGACCCGGAACCCCTTCCGATCAATGATCAACATCGGAGCCGTGGACACCCATATTGACCCCTATACCCACACGAATAAATATTCGAGTGAACCTCCAGTTGCCGTGTGCTATTCCTGTTGCTTCGCGATATGTTACAAATACCCGAGGTGAGACATGTTGGCATTCCTGTGGATCAACAACTTGTCCACTATGCTAGTTACCTCGTTACCGGTATTGTTCTCTTTTCTCGTTATCGTGTTCCGGCATCCCCGTGATCAAATCACAAAGTGTCTGGCCAGACGATGATGGATACCGTAACACCGAGAGGGCCCAGAGATATCTCTCCATCGTCGGAGGAGCAAATCCCAATCTTGAGCTATCAAGTTACTTGACACACTTTTCCATGAACCCGTAAGCCGCCGTAATAGCCACCCATTTACGGATGACGTTTAACAAACCCCAAAGTTCATGAAGCAAGCATGAAGAAACTCGATACTCTCATGGTCTAAGGAATCATGCAAACGTTAACCATCTCTGTGTTATGTACCAATAAACTTGTGACGAATGAATCTCATAGCATAACATCAATCCGGGTCGATTCAACACAAATGTTCTCTTAACATTGTGCCCTCAAAGTTGCTGGCATAGACATGCCCATGACCAGGAAAACAGAATCATCATGCAACACTTGAGCTAGTCTTAGAGGCCAGACTAGGAATACTTTTTACCGTTTATTATTCCACACGTGCATTTGAGTCTTCCTCCGAGCCTCGTGGATATTGCAGACTCGAGAATCATTGCAGTTATAGCATGGAACATAAACATAATTATGAACTCGGAGATAAATAATATCATTTATTATTGCCTCTAAGGCATATCTCCTACAGAAGAGGAGAGGAAGAAGAGGAGAAATAAATAAGAAGAGGAAAAAAGAAGAAAAAGAAGAGGAGAAGAAGAAAGGAATAGAGGAGAAGAAGAAAAAATAGAAACTATTTTTTCTTCTTCTCCTCTATTCCTTTCTTCTTCTCCTCTTTTTTTTCTTCTTTTTTTTCTTCAATCCTCTCCTCTATTCCTTTCTTCTTCTCTCCTCTTTTTATTTCTTCTTCGTTTTCTTATGTTTTATCGGGTCTGTCGTCGTCGATATATACCCTTCCCGATAACTTCAACACGAGGGGGGATAACTTCAACACGAGGGGGGGTCGATATACCCCCTCCCCGATAACATTATTTTCCCGTGCATATATGTCGTCGTTGTCGATATAACCCCCTCCTGATAACTTCAACACGTGGGGGGGGGTCGATATACCCCCTCCCTGATAACATTATTTTCCCGTGTATGTATGTTGTCATTGTCGATATTACCCCCTCCCGATAACTTCAACACGAGGGGGATAACTTCAACACGAGGGGGATAACTTCAACACGAGGGGGGGGGGGTCGATATACCCCCTCCTCGATAACATTATTTTCCCGTGTATGTATGTCGTCGTTGTCGATATAAAACCCCCTCCCGATAACTTCAACACGTGGGGGGGTCGATATATACCCCCTCCCCGATAACATTATTTTCCCGTGTATGTATGTCGTCGTTGTCGATATAAAACCCCCTCCCGATAACTTCAACACGTGGGGGGGGGGGTCGATATATACCCCCTCCCCGATAACATTATTTTCCCGTGTATGTATGTCGTCGTTGTCGATATATATAACTCCCTCCCAGATAACTTCGACATGATGGACGGTCGATATGTATACCCCCTCTCGACCGTGATAACTTATACCACGGGAGCACCCCCCCCCCCCCCCCGGCCCTCTCGCTCGACCAAAACTCTCGAGGACACCCAAACCCTAGAAAAAAAACGATGTCGGTCTCCTACCCCCTCCCGCTGCGCCCCTACCCTTGAAGCATTGCCTAGGCCACCCCAAACCCGGAATAAGCTAGGTCTACGTTTGCACTAATATATCCACCTGCTGTCATGTTTGTGTAATAATTGCCATGTTGTAATATTTGCAGAAACAATGGAGCACGGACGAGATGAGCAAGCAGAAGAGGTGTTGGGGGACATAATCTTAGCCGGAGGTGATATCTTGTCGTATCTTAACGACAATGATGGTCTGGAAGAACAGGGTGAAGAAGCAGGCTACGGTGATCGAAGAGTGGAGGAGGAAAGACATGATTATGATGGCTCTGGTGACCCAATGCTGGTGCAAGAAGGAGCCCGTGGTGACGGCTCCGGTGACCGAACAGAGTCCGGCCAGGTAAATATATTAGTTAAGCCTGTGCTGACTAGCTAATTGATGCATTCATTGTTTTGGTATGTACACATATTAATTAATACTCGTCTTTCTTCTTTTTTCTAGCCCTCCGGATCGAGCACAACTGCGGTAAAGAGACGAGGCCCGAAGAGAAAGTTAAGCTCGGATGAAAGGTTTGAGATCACAGCAATCGCGCGCGACGGCCAACCGATTGAACCCCTCCGGACAAAGGATGCTTTCGCTACTCAGTGCGGGGTTCTAGTTAGGGACAAGATCCCGATCAGCATCCACCAATGGTATAAGCCTAAGAAGGAAGACCCTGAGGTGTCTTATGTCAATGATATGCAGAAAGATGATCTTTGGACTGAGCTGAAGGAAAATTTCACCCTACCGCCAGAGGAGGATCCGAAGAAGCCAGTTATAGAGCAATTAATCAAGTCTCATGCTCTTAAGAAGATGGCAGACCTATTCAGGAGGTGGAAGAATGAGCTGAAAACGTTTGTCGACAAAGAAGAGACACCAGAATTCATCGGCCGGTATGAGAAGATCAGAGATCACTGGCCCGCATTTGTGGCCCACAAGACATCGGAAAAGAGTAAGAAGATGTCAGCGACAAACAAGAAGAATGCTGCGAAGAAGAAGCTTCACCATCGCACGGGGTCAGGTGGCTACCTCAAAGCCCGGCCTAAGTGGGCCATGTCTGAGAGGGATCTGCTTGATAAAGGGATAGAACCAGAGACAATGAACTGGCCAGACGAGCAACTTGCAATACCCGTCAAGAAGCTTAAGCACTATATCGATGCAGCGCAGCAAGGGACGTTCGTTCCAGACAGAGAGAACGACGAGCTCACAATGGCCCTCGGGAATCCTGAGCATCCTGGACGGACACGAGGCACGCCAGGCTCCGTTCCGTGGAAGGCTGGTTTTCCGGACGCGGGCGGTTATAAAACCCAGGAGAGGAGGAAAAAAGTGGAGCAGATCCAAATTCAGCGTCTGCACGAAAGGGTTCAAGTGCTAGAGGAACGAGACGGCAATCGAGATGCCGAAACTGCTCCCGAAGCTACACCGCCATCTCAGCGGAGAAGCAGCGTGGCTTCCACCGAGCTGCCTCAGCTGGAGCATGCGGCTCCTTCTAGCTACCCCGTGGATGCTATCACGAAGTCTCAACATTGCCACCTTATGGCAGAATGGCAGAACTTGAAAGTCAAGGCGGCTGTTGGCTCTGTTTTACCTACTGAACCCGGCGCAAGCTACCACTGCCGGCCGATTCCAGAAGGATATGCTAGGGTGATGGTGGATGAAATAACGGAGGGATTTGAGGACCTCCAGCTTGACCACCCTACCGGTGAAGGGGAGACTCGGCTGGGTTTAGCTCTGAAGACTCCATGCCTATGGCGGAAGGAGCTCATCAAGCTTCCGAACTGGACGGCTCCGGCGAGTAAGGGCACTCCGCCTCCTCCTCCGGTGATTGATCAGGGCACTCCGCCTCCTTCTCCGCCAGCGCCGGCGCGCCAGAGCAGCCAGCCTCCTCCTTCTCCGCCTCGTCAGCAAGGGCGGAAGAGACCCGCCGCCGCTGCGGCTGCTCCGGCGCATCGTAGTCCTTCTCCTCCGCCTCGTAAGCAAGGAAAGAAGACAGCTGCAGCCGCTCCGTCTGCTCTGCCGGCGTCTAGCAGTACAGCTGCCAGAGGCGGGAGGCAATACAGATTCGGTCCTTCTCTGAAGACTCCAGAGAAGTTACCATATGAGAGGACCGAGGAGGAGAACGCGAAGATCGTGCGAGCCGAAGTGAAGAACTTCTTTGAAGGGGTGAAAGCAAAGAAACATCCACCTCCGGAGAAGGTATATCCGGTGAAAGCAAAGCGCACTCTGGCTGCCCTGACAAAACCACCAAAGTCTCCGCCGAGAGGCAACTATGAGCGTGTTCTTGCAAAGGCATATGCCGAAGCGGAGCGGTCGGGAAGTACTGTCAGTGATAAAAGGATGAAAGAACGACGAGCTGGGAAAAAAATTGCCCAGCTCGGCGAACAAGCGAACCAATCGTGCCCCCCGCTCAAGGTGTCAAAAGACATCGTCGCTAATGATCCGAGTATGGTGCCCGGTTATAGCAATCTTGGAGATTACCTGCCCGACGATGTACATTATGAAATCATGGAGGTGGACGAACACAAATACCATTACGGGAAGCCTCTCGTCAAAGATGTCAGATCTCTAAGCACGATGATGCGAAGACTACATGATTGGTACATGAAAACCTGCAGAGAGTCTGATGGGATGAGTACTATGATGCTGAGAGTTAAACCGGAGCATGACCTTGTTGGAATTGAACTGCTGAATGTTCCATTTGAGGATTTCTTCCAGTTTTACAATCAAAAGGCCCTCAATAAAACAACGATCACTTGCTACTGTCTGTAAGTAGTACTACTTCTGTCATTAAGTCTCTCTATATAGGTCAGCTCTTTCATTGCATGTATTTATACTTATCCTCACTATATTATGCAGATTGAAGATCACCGAATTGAAGAAAAGACAAATCGGTGATATTGGGTTCATTAACACAAATCTCATAGATGCATATACGGTTGAAAAACATCCCAAAGAAGCCAAGGCCAACTTGCTACAATCGTTGGTATTAAATCAAAACAAAGATATAATACTCTTTCCTTACAACTTCAAGTGAGTGTTACTGTCTTGTGCATATTCAGTTTCCCTTATTAGTCCAGGTTATGGTAATACAATTGATGACTTATGCATGCATGCGCAGCTTCCACTATATACTCTTAGAGATTAAGCTTGAGCCGGGAGTAGTAACCGTCTTAGACTCGAGACGAAAAGATCCCCAGGACTATGCGAACATGACTCAAATGCTCCAGAAGTAAGTTAAATCGATCATTATCCACCATATCAGCAACTTTGTTCATTTTCTGATATCAGGTAATTGTTTTCTTTGTCTGGCAGGGTTTGGAGAAAATTCACCTCAAAAGCTCCGGGACTGCCGAAGAAGCTGCAATTTAATCACCCGAAAGTAAGTACTATAGTAGCATGTTCCGCGCATCTCCTAGTGATTCAAGCGGTAGTTTCATCAATACCATTTAGCATGCTTGCTTATCAGTTTGATTGACCTCTATTTCTTGTAAAGTGGTTGTGGCAGGAACCCGGGAATAATTACTGTGGATACTACGTTTGCGAGTCCATCCGCTACCATACCTGTGAGCGGGGCTACACTGAAGAACAATATGAAGTGCGTAAGCAATAATATTCACAATTTTATTTTATTACCATCATTTGTGTTGAGTTTCTTTTATTCATATATATATGTATTGACCCCCTTCTTTAAATTAGATGTTTCGGAAGCGGGATGAACTCCTAGCAGAAGATCGTATGCGAGGAATTCAAGAGGAATTGGCGGCATTCTTCCTTGACCACGTGATTGCTGAAAACGGAGAATACTATGTGGACCCTGTGTTCCTACAATATAATTAGGAGATTGTATTGTAAGAGATAATTATTGTATATATGTAGCCGGTAGTGTCGGATAGATATACGAGAACTTGTTGTTCGACCAATATCTCGGAGAAGGAGAGGTGGTCGATATCACTTCTCTCTGTATGCATATATATATGTTCATGACGATCTTCTGTTTCCTTCATTTGATTACTAGCTAGCGTGTCTACTCCTCTCCATACGTATATAGTACGTAGCGTCGACCAAGCACGGAGATAAGAGAGTACACTTCTCTCTATTAATTAGCTAGCTAACACAATATATGAAACACCTAAATTAACCCCCCAAAACCCCTAAACCACCCCCTTTCAAAAAAAAACAAAAACCTCAGCTCCTGCCAGGTGCTGACGCGTGGATGCCTATTGGTCCCGGTTGGTGGCACCAACCGGGACCAAAGGCCCTCCTGCTGGGCTCCCCGCACCGGCCACGTGGACGGCCTTTAGTCCCGGTTCATGTAAGAACCGGGACTAAAGGGCTAGGGCATTAGTAACGACCCTTTAGTCCCGGTTCCAGAACCGGGACTAAAGGCCCTTATGAACCGGGGTAAAAGCCCCTTTTCCTACTAGTGTATTTTGAATGCAAAAATTGGAGAGCACTATGCAAGGCTTATGCATTTGAGCCTGATATGCTTATCACCTTTGATATTCGTCTGGAAGATGATATTGAAGGTAATATCGACATCTGGGTCGATGTGCAGAGTGCAGACGACTCCAGTTCTACCATTATGTGAGTTTCTCAACCATATTTATTAAGTAATTTATATTGTTTATTCAAAAATAGTTGACAACTAATTTCTATTGACATCTTATTTCCATTCAAGCAAACCTGTCCAACGCTTGGTAGACAACACCTACTACAGTCCCGGGGCTGAACTAAACCGCGAGGAGATAGGTCATTATGTTTCATGGCTTGAGGATCTTGATACTGTCAAGACAGGTTATTTTCCTAGACCTCGAGATATTAGTACTCAAAACGTGCGACCACTAGTGTACATATTGAACTACGGTCACATCTATTTAGGAAAATGGTAAGATTTTTACTATTTGTCATCAGTGCATCTTTTGCATACATAATTTTTTAAGCTAAACTTCATTGCTAAGTATGTTACTACGACGTTCTTCAACAGGGACTCTCGATGATAGTTGTGCCTCATTGGATCAAGGCTATAGGTCGCATGACAATGGTTAGCTTACGGCCAAGACATCCTACATTGCACATGAGTGCATTCAGGATTTCTCGAAGCGAGCAAGTCTTAATAGTCAAAGATTAGAGCAAACTTGTGAAGGATCGCAACAGAGAAGTACTAGGAGGCAGCAATCAGAAGCGCAACCCATAATTAGGAGACATGTTCATCTGCATGCTCCAATATAATGAAGCAGGAGTGCTACACATGTTCTATGCTATTTTACCTGGGAGAGAGCAGCAGGAGTGATTAGCTAGCTAGAATGAGTTTGAAGATGATGATGTGCTACAGTATGACTATGATGATTAAATAGCTAGTGTTGGTGGTAATGACTATGATGATTATTATTAGCTAGTGTTGGTGGTGATTAGATAGCTACACTATGACTATGATGATTAAATAGTGTTGGTGGTAATCACTATGATGATTATTAGCTAGTGTTGTTGGTGATGATATGACGCAAGAGTTTTTATATTAATATGATGATGATGTTGATCATGATTATCATGATGATTTGTTATTATATCATAGGTGGAAGGAATGCGGATTAGATTCATGTGGATGGATCAAAAGTGACCAAAACTTGAATTAGTAGGATCGTCGTCCTAATTCAAGTTTTGATTCATCCAAATGAATCTAATCCATGTTTCTTCCTCATAATGATATATTAATTCCTGCTCCCCTACCTTGTCGCCCCGTCTTCTGTAGTATGGTCACCTCCCGAAGATTCCAGGGTCTCTTTTGGTCCAGAAAGAATCGTCAAAATGTTTCATCATGTGTGGACTTCGTTTGGTATGAATTATCTAGAAAACCGAAAAGATGCAGAAAATAGGAACTGCCACTTGGCACTGAATTAATAGGTTAGTTCCCAAAAGTGATATAAAATGGCATATAAAGCATACAAGAATGATAAAATAATTGCATGAAACAATAAAAAATTATAGATACATTGGAGACGTATCAGAATCTCCAAGCTTAATTCCTGCTCGTCCTCGAGTAGGTAAATGATAAAAACAGAAATTTTGATGTGAAAGACTACCTAACATGTCTTATCATGTAAAGTTTTGTGGTAACAAAATTGGAAAGCAATGATTTAATAGATATCAAAACGATAATATGCAAGAGTGTTAGTAAATAATCATTACTCTTCAAAATAAACAATGCTAAAGAATGTTACCCCCTACTTATTTAATCATGTAAGCATGACATAC
The DNA here is from genome assembly GCF_018294505.1 of Triticum aestivum. NCBI lineage: Eukaryota > Viridiplantae > Streptophyta > Magnoliopsida > Poales > Poaceae > Triticum > Triticum aestivum. Next base: position 41,087,571 of record NC_057814.1, on the reverse strand, counting down.
CTCGGTCCTCCTAACATAAAGTATAAATCATGAACACCTCGGTGCCAAACCAAACAATTGCATCGTACTTTTTCTCACTTCAGCATTTTCAACTTCACTCAATACATGATAGTGAGCCATGAACTTAGCACTATGGGTGACAAAGAGAATGTTCTTAGATTCTGACAGATTTGACGTAATAGTAGGAAACTTGAATTTAGCAGACATGTACAACTTCCCTAGATTCTGACAGATTGGACGTAAGTTATAACTTTAACAGCCAAGCTTTTTCATTTCTAGCAGTAACGTAGCTTGTGTTGGCCGATTGAATGAAAGCATAGAAGAGGAAAGCTTTTTTTTTAATTAAAGAAGAATCCACTCCCATAGTACGATGCATGAGTTATCTTCTAATGTGCAGCTTCTTTTACTTTAATACATAATCAACCTGTACATGATTTGTATATCTGCGAATACATAAATCAATTGGTCTGGAGAACGAATAACCTATTTCTTTTGACTAACTCAGCAGAAGATGACCTAAATTTTATGCAAAATGGATGTATTAATTAACCCTCTGGGTTCCTGGCTTAAAAGGCACCATGACTGCCCGCTTCTAGGCTGTACAATGAGCATTGTAAAGGCCTTCATTCTTCCTGAAGGAAAGCACCAAATTATTGACTTAGCCTTCGATTTACTTTGAGAATAAAAATTTATCTTATTTTTGCATCCACCGAAGTCTGGACTCGAGCCAACGTTTGGCGCATTCTGGTTTTTGAGCAAAGAACAGGAGGATTTGAAATACTTAACATTTCCCATCGTAAGAGCTGACAGATGCTCCTCAAACGTTTCCATTTCAGTGGTTTTTTAAATTGGATTACAATTCCACATATTAGCTAACCAGGAGAGAACAAGATGAGTTTGCTCATTGAAAACTGTAACGATCATAATAGGCATGGACTAACTTGAATAAAAACACATCACATGCACCATATATGGTCATTTTTAATGAAGATCTGCAATACAAAATATCTCATGCATCCATACAGGATAAATATCTCATGCATCCATACATGAGTGGCAAACAATGCCTACATATATGCCACCACCAAGCGAGGGCAGTCTCTCGATGCTTCACGGGTTATTTCAATACATTTTTTGATATGGACCAACTGCTGGAGAAACAACAATGTAAGGCAGCAAACATAAAGTTAGCTTAAGAATAGGAGACATCAGGCAAATAGTACCTAGGCTCGCCTGAATACTAGGTGCTCACCGTGATCAAGCGTCGTGATGAAAATTCCTTGGTGCACAGGCACCTGCGGCATACATTTGTTCTAATATCGGTTAGTGCTCATAACTTGTTTCTGCACCGGGCTCTACAAGGAGGACTGCACCATCCTTAAAAAAGTTCTTGCTCCATGCAGTCAATTTCCATCCATAGTCAACCCACCGACCATGTAGGCAATTAGGCATCAAGGACTGGTCCACCATATCATTGGAGTCTGGTACTTCCGGGCATTCAACAACAGGGGCACGAGACGATTGTAGATAGACAGACGTGTGTTGTGCTACCTCCTGATGTTGCCGCTTTTTCAAATAGATGAGACACGAGAAATAGTCGATGTTGCAGCTGGCTTCTTCCCCGGTTTTTCTGTCAGTTTCACGTAGTAAGCTTGCTGTTGTGAGTACATAATTGCTCTTTTTGTATTTTCTATTTGGTGCAACTAGAAAAGTGGCCCGCCCGATGTGCGGGCTAGAATTTTATAAATTTGAATGATGAGAAGCAACATCTTTAATGTGAACCTGAGTGGACCTTGAAGATATTATTATGCAATTAATAATTCTCATAATTAACATCTTTATCCAATTATTATTTTTCATTACAATGGATTGTCATTCTGTGAAAGTACGATATTCCAATTCAGAATTAGGACATCATAATACACATTGTTCGACAAAGCTAAGCCCTCTCCTAAGAGTGAAAACTATTGAGAAGACCACCATGGTCCTTAATGAGAATGACTGAAGAAGTGGGAATGATGTTGATAGATGCGCTTAACTAGGAAGGTTCCTTATTAATATCTTCCTTCTTGGCCACTGCGACTGGATGATTTAGGGGATACCCAAAGTTGTGCTTGATCATCAAAAGGTTGAGGAATTCTAGTCTCGTGATGGCGAGTTAATATATCCTCTAGACATGACAACTTTTTTTGAGCGATTCCCAGTTTATATCGGTTTGTGAAATGAAGATATGATAGTTTCCTTCCAAAGTTTACTTAAAAAGACCACCTATATAAATTGAATGTATAAACAATTAGGTAAATTTTATCAGGATACATTGGATTTTTCATACACTTAATTTGTTAACAAATTTGTTCTTCTTATTTTAGAATTCCCCTCCCAACGAATGATAGGCATGATGTCAGCGTAGGTAGAAATCACATGAGCATGAAAGCTTAATCGAGGTGTGAAACAGACTGTGCAGATCGCAACGGCATAACTATATTTGAACCGTGGCAAAGGACACCATTTAGCTAGTATAACCACCAACAGTTTCCTAAAAGAATGCAATATAAAAGTCCAATAAGCTGGATACATTTGTACAACATAACCACCAACCGTGGCAAAGGACCGATCAGGCTATAAGCACTAATATGCATTAATTATCCCTGTGTGCTGCTTTGCGCGTCTTCGCTTTCTTGCACTTCGCTGAGAGCTAATCGTCGGGTCAGGACTGCGCCAGCAATGCCTTGACGCCTCCGCTGGTGGCCACAACAACAAGGCAGAAGGCTAGGAACTACTGCCCGTAGATAAAAAAGGAACTCATGAGGCTATTCGAGGTGCCAAGAAAGAAGGATGCATGGATCCAGTGACCAAGCAGTCGTGCTTGATGAAACCTAAAACATGATCGCCAGAACTAGAGGCCCTATTGACGTTGTCAAAATAGTTCCCAATACCTTCCATTTCTACGTGTAATTTATTAGAACCAAACAATCGAAGACACGATGCGGCATTGTGTGAAGGAAAACTGCGGACGAGGAGTATATGAGCATCTTCCAATATAAGGTAGTACTCGTGTGTATTTCGCTAAAAAAAAAAGGTAGTACTCGTGTATGGCAGGTGAACCTGCACTATGTCTGAAAAAAAAGACCAAATTGATGCCATTATGGGGATTTTACTATTGGGAAAACATGTTACATTACGTGAAACAAATAGTGTCAAGGAAATTGATAATATATTTGTAGAGCTAGACGCCTTAGATGTTCATCCCAGTCTGAAGAAATTTGGCATGACTGGTACCATGGGACCATAGTGTTTTTTTTCTTTCGAAAAGGAGGATAAACCGTGGCCTCCGCATTGAGCCAGGCACACGTCCATCTTTATTATATTATTCTACAAAATCTTATAAAATAAATACATGGATCAACCCAGAGCCACCTTTCAGACGAACAATGTTGCCATACCTACAAAGTTGATGGTGCGCCCTGGCCTCGCACCAACACACACCATGTAATCCAGTGGCCTCACCAAGCCTCCCGCCGGCGAGCCGGGAGAACCAACTAGTATGGCAGCCCCTTAGCATGCGCCCCATGCATGTGCTCTATAATCCGCCACCATTGTGTTCAGTCGTCCCATCTTCAGGAATGATCAATGCATTAATCTTGCCAACCTTCTATCGTCGATGCCACCATGGTGACAGACAATGCCATCCTCCTGCGTGTGTCCCACGTGCATCCAGCACCGACACTCCACTGTGCTACGCCGTTGAGGCCCGCTTCTGTCTATGCTGAAGATGCAACACAGCTCCAAATCTTGCCCCCTCCAACCAGCATGTGGTTCAAAACGATGCCGTCAGGAGGGAGAACGACGCCGGAAGTGTCGTCATCGTCCGATCCGGGAGACCAGATCTAGGGTTTCCCCCCGAACATCTCGATCGTGGTGACGCAAACTACAACGAGGATGTTTCGACAAGGAAACAACTTTGGAGACGCCGTCATCGTCCGCCATAAGACCATATTCGACAAGATTTTCACTTGTAGTCAGGACACCCCGATCCATGAGGAGCCTCGCCATGGCCCGTCGATGCCTTCCAAATACCCTATTGGATTCATATAACGGCGGCGACATGTAGTCGCCGTAGCCCGTTGGTGCCTTCCAAGAACGGCGAAATCTCCCCGTACTCGTGTTGATGGCCGCCGTCAGGAGCAGTGTGGCTTTGTTCTTGTGTGGTGGCGCCACCCATGTGCGAGATGGTGCTGTCATAGTATTGCGACTGCGATTTGATGATGAGTGGCACACCGGGCAGTTGGTCCCGGGTGTGCACGAGTGAGAACAAAGTGCACAGAAAAGACTAGTGTTGGTCTGGGGCCAGTCTAGATCATGCCATGCGTAACGGCTAGGAACCGGTGGATGTGGCCGGGATGTTACAACTGAATTGGTATTAGAGCCGACCCTCGCGGTTACACGGTCATGCGCGGGTCAGCTGCACGGGCATTTGGCGCATACTATTTTGGCACACATGGCATGACACGTGTGTCGGACTGGAAAGAGATACGTGTGCCAAGAGGAAATGTTCCTTGATGGGCCGACGAGGTTCCTTTGACTGGGAGGGTATGTGAGAGTCTGACTTAATAGGAATGATAGACTACTCATATCAACAAGAAATTCCTTTTTCTCAGAGAGCTCATTCGCAAAGAACTCCTAATTTAAGGGTGCTTGGCTTGGAGCGATTTGAGGATGGGTGACCGACCGAAAAGTTGATCCCAGATATGCACTAGTGAGTACAAAACGCACAGAAAAGACTACTGTTAGTCTGTGAGGCCAAATCTAGATCCCACCATTCGTAAAACGGTCAGGAACTGGTAGATGTGGCGGGTGTTATATCAGGTGGTAAATAAAAAAAAATCTTATCAAGCAAAAAGTGGTGATACTAATACAGTTACAATTTCATAAGCAATCGTTGGTACATATTTCCTCCACCTCAAAATAAGTATCTCAACTTTATACTAAATTCTATACAAAGTTATACTAAAGTTTTGATACTTATTTGATCTTACATTACGTTTTTCCGTATACAACAAGTGCCAGTTTTTATAATCTGATGCTTCCTACAAACGAAATGCCAGTCTTTATAATCTTACACTTACGTATTTGTCTGGGCAAAGTCTCTGTTAATGAGTTGCCAAAACAGTGAATACTGCGCATATAGGACAGCGGATGCTACTAGAAACGTCGTACCTCGTAGGTCTGCACTGCTGACAAAGATAAAAGAGATTGGATAGGTGCTTCCAAAAATGAACTGAATGGGGAAAACAGTATTCCACTCTTGAACTTTGCTTCAGCTTTAGTGGAGTACCCACTATCTACAGGTACCGTTTTAGTGTTAGATACATCCATATCAGGCGGCGGGGGGGGGGACCCCAGCAACCCCTTCCCAGCCCCTCAACCACCTCGCCGCCACCGGAGGAGCAGACGGCTCCCAGGATGGTGGCGGCGGGGCGCCTCCTCCGGCTGCGGCCTCCCTACCGTCACGCCCGTCCGCCGGCCTCTGTGCCCTCCGACGGCTGATCCGCCCTCCGCCGGCGCGTCTTTGGCGGCGACCTTCTCCCCACCCCGCCCGACCTCGCCCTGCTCCCTTCCCCGTCCGATTTCCACGCCAGATCTCGGCCCGGCAAGGTCTGTCCTGTTGCCGGCGCGTCTCTCCTGCTGGCGCTGGACCCGGGGTTGGGGCTGATGTCCTCCTCGGCTGGCCTTGGGGCTACCCTTGTGGCGCCGCGACGACTTCCCCGATCTGCGGCCATGACTACAAGGATCTGACGCCGGGATGGCGCGAGGTGTCGACGGCGGCTGTAGGGTCGTTGCGCTGGGCATGTGGGGCTGTGGCAATGTGCTGGCCTTCCGCGTGTGCCAGCCGAACGGCGACACTACGTTTTTCGGTTGGTGGTGCTGATCTAGATCAGATCGGTTAGATGGTGGTGTTCGTAGATTGTTCTCCAGAGACTTCCTACGGATCCACGACTGCGCAGGTCATCGAAAAGAGTTTGGGAGGTTTTATCTCTTGATCTGGTTGATGACTTAAGTGGTGTGATACAAATTATGGATGATGACTTGACGCAGAGGGTAAGTTGTGGAGTGGCGGCGGTCCAATTGTAGCTGCTGGGATTGCGGACAAGCGGTGGCGACAACACTTTTGTGACTTGGATGGTGGTGCTGCACGCACCAGGTCTCGAGCTCCGGGGCGAAAGCCTAGGTCAGACCCGAGTGGTTACACCTGGCAATGGCGATGTTTTTATGTCGTTACCTTGTTGGAGGCATTGCTCGGATTTGCTCGGACTGATTCTTCAGGGTGAAAACTTAGATTCTGGCCTTTGTGGTTAGATCCGGTGACGGCGGCGCTTGAGTGTCGCTTCCTTCGTGAAGGCGTTACTGTTGAAGTTCCTCGTCATCATGTGGTGTCAATGGTTGGTGCGAATATGGTCTCGGTTGTAGTTTGTCGATCACTGATCTGATCGTTTTTTCCTCTTTTTTTTCTCGCCCGCACATAGCTTTTGGTCTTATGACTTTACTAGTTGCAGGTTTGTTTCCACGTGAGTGTGTTGGGTTGGCTATGTGCATCCTAATTATGCAGAGGCCGGGTGTGTGCTCATTGTGTTATGTATCCTCTTGATGTTCCATTTTGAGCCAATAAAATCCACCCTTTGTCGAAAAAAAACATCCATATCAGACAAATGGCCCATCATCTTATCAGGGGCTGCTATTCAAGGGCCTCAGGACGTTTTACCGGGTCATGTTAGTGCTGCTTCTTCTTCTTTCATTGATCTATGAGACGCGAGGACGACTCGCCATTGCTGCTGACCCGTTGCGGTGATCGATCCACACGCTCCGGAGTTGCCTCGCCAAAGCACGAACATTCGCTCATTTTGCCGTACATATAGCCGGACAGCTGAATCTAATAATCCTAGCGACCCAATATGTCTTCATTAGATGGTCATGTTTATTTGTCTTTGATGGACTTTTGCTTATTTGTATTGATATTAGTCTCAGTTCTTTCAGAAGCGATAGTAGTCTCAGCTTCTTCTAAGGCCTTCTTCATTGAAGGGCGCTTGCTTATGCGCTCACTGGTAGAAAAAAGCCCTTTAGTCCCGGTTCGCAACAGCCTTTAGTCCCGGCTGTGCAACCGGGACTAAATATGCGCGACTAAAGACCCCCTTTTAGTTGCACCTTTTACGGACCGCGACTAAAGGCTTTAGTTCCGGTTCTTGTGGCTGACCGGGACTAAAGGCCCGTCCACGTGGGCGCCAGTGGTCCGTCGGGGCGGAGGACCATTAGTCCCGGTTCTCGTGGCCAACCGGGACTAAAGGCCTCCTCCGCAGGTTTAGGGTTTTAGCCCCCCTAAACCTGGTTTCTTTTTAGTTTGGAGTGTTTTATTTCTTTTATATTTTATTTTGTGTTTTATTTTAATTTTGATGAAGTTTCAGTACACATATTCTACGCTACCATATACATGCATATGAAATTTCAAACAAGAAAAATTCAAGAGGAATATATAATATATATTCAATCTCGGGTGACCATATACAACTTCGAACAAGTTTCCATACACAATTAGGATGGATGACCATATACAACTTCGAACAAGTTTCAATCTCGGGTATGCATATAAATTTCTTCGTCCTCGGTATAGTGTTCTCCTTTAGGATTGATGACTTCCCTCATGAAAAATCCTGCTAATTCTTCTTGAATTGGTCGGAAGCGAGCTTCTGGACTAAGCCTCCTCCGCAAGTTATCCGTCGCGTTCCGCACGCTATCCGATGCCTTCCGCTCAGAGGTGTGTCTCCGGATGTTCTCACAAACATAGTATCCACATAGATTGGTCCCCGGTGGCTGCTTATCCACATTAACTAACCTTCTGAAATCTAGCTCATGTTTGAATTCACCGACAATTTCTTCTGAGAACCGTCTCCAAACCCTACAGGGCAAAGAAAATTAAATGAACAAGGGACTTATTAGTTACTTGATATTAGGAAATGAACGAAAGAGACCGATCGATATAGAGCTCAAATGATTGAAAATAATTACTTTTGCAGCATTTTTCTCATGTCGGCCCAACGCTTTGGATCCGAATCCATAGAGTCCATGATTAGAACTCTGGAGGTGTGAAGTTCAATATTTAGCAGAATCCAGTGGAACCTGCGGACACGTTACATGCACAGTCATGCATAACTCATCGATTAGACATACCATGCATGGAGTAAACAAAAGAGAATGGGCACAAGAGAGAAACACTCACCCAAAATGGTAAGGAAATAGAATATGACTTTTGAGTTGATGCTTTCTAAGAAACTTGTACAAGTCTTTCTCCACGTCTTCGGGGTGATGTTGTAACACATGTCCATTAACGATATGTGGGTCAATGAACCCAACATCATGGATGTTTCTTATTTTGCATTCCCAAATCTTCAATCTGCATAATAGCGTACGCAACAATATAGTTAGGACAATATATATATATATATAGTGCAGGCAATGAAGAACGAGATGAGGTAGAAATAAATCACTTACAGAACATAGCAACTCAGCATAGATTTGTCGAGGTCGCGCAGATTGAACAGCTGGAACAATTCACTCATATGAACTTCTACAGAGTACCGTTTGGTGTGATGCTCATCTGTAACATCCGCATAAACATATTCTTTGTCGGCCCATGTTATGAATTGCTTGTACCAACGTAGCAGATTTCGCATTTGTGGTGGTAGACTCTTTTCCCGCGCAGGCTCAACGAGAGGCCCATTCCGCACATATTGTAATGCTATCTCACATACTGGCGCATCCTCAAGGCCTAAGAAGGCACGAAGAGTCAAACCCATCTCGGACGCTTGTTTCATGGCACTCGCTACAGTCAATCCAAGTGCTGACGCAGCTGCTATGATCTCGGGGTCCTCTTTCGGACCGGCTTTCACTATGAACGGGCGGATCGATTGTTTCTTCTGCATCCCGAGCTGGTCAACTTGTTTCCCGCTTTTTTTACTTTTTCTTTCTCCTCCTTCAATATTTTTGCTTGCCTACGAAGTTCATGTCCATAGTCGTCAGGCATATTCAGCTCGGCTTGGGACGATGTCGTCAAAAAATCCTTAGCCCACTTCTTTTGCTTCTCAGTGAATACTTGCTTGGGCTCAGGCTCTTTTATCGCCTTCAAATCCGCCTTCCATTTCTCATAATCAGCAGACGCGGCCAATTTGGTTTCAGCTTCACTAAGTTCCCCAGGCCTTGGGAGGAGAGGCTTCAGTGATGGCTTCGGTACCCTTGTGGTCTTAGGTACATAAGGGTCCGGGTTAATAGTCCAGGAGCGGGTTTCCTTGTTGTCCGCCTGCTTCTGCTTCTTCGCCGGAGGTGGATTGGGGGCGTCGTACCCGCCGGAGGAAGATTGGGGGGCGTCGTACCCGCCGGAGGTTGTGGATCGGGGGACGGCGTCGGATGGCGTGAAGGAGGTGTAGGTGAACCACCACGACCACCACCACCGCCACCACCACCACCATCGGAGGGGGGTGGACTTGCTAGCCTTGGCGCCTCGCCTGGAAACACTATGTACTTCTTTTTCCATAGAATGATCTGGCGCTTGACATCTCCAAGTCTTCTCTCCCCTTCGGGTGTAGGTTTGTCAATCTCCAGGTCCTCAAACCCTTGGACTATGTCTTCCACTGTGACACGAGCATAGCCATATGCAATGGGGTTGTTGTGGTGGAGTGCTCCAGGTGTACAGGGTAAAGCACTGCCGCTAGCTACCTTCGTGGAAACGTTCCCCACGGGATAATGCAGATCACATTCTTTCATCTCCTTTACATCATCCACGGGGTAGTGAGGCTCCGGTGCACGAATCTCGATCATCGGTGCACTAGCACCAGGCGGGGCATCCGTGGAAGCCACGCTGCTTCTCCGCTGCTGGCTTCCGCGATCCGCTTCATGATCTTCATGCGGCCCTGCAGCCGATTTTTCTTTTACTAGTTCATGCACGGTCTGCTTCAACTCATGGAGTTCCGATGCAAACTTCGTCATAAGATCTGCATCCCGGTCCGTCTTTCTCTTACGGCTTCTGTAACAGTACGGGTCATTGTCCTGGGAAAACCCTACTTTCCACGGAACTTTGCCTTTGCCTCGTACACGTCCTCCGTGTTCATCATTCCCGAGGGCTGTTGTCAGTGCGTCTTTCTCTCTGTTGAACTTGATCAAGCCCTCTTGAGCTTGGGTCATTGCGTCAATAAGGGCTTGGGTGGGAGCAAACTGTCTCTGCCGGTGAACACACACCCCTGTCTCCGGGTCTAGCGATCCCCCATGCCCGTACCACCAGCTTTTGGCCCTTGGGTCCCATCCCTCTGTACCTAGAGGGATTCCTTGCACCCTCAGGTCCTCCTCCATCTTCTGCCACCTAGGCTCCGAAAGGCGGTATCCTCCTGGCCCCATAATATGATGGAACTTTTTCTTACTCGCATTATCCTTATTTTTTTCGATATTTCCTTGAAATGCTCCGATTGCTTTTGCCTCACAAATTCTGGCCAATCATCTTTCAGTTTCTCATGTTGTCCATTGAAATCCGAAGTCTTGCCCTTGTTGACATAGTCACGGGTTAAATTTTTCTTGAAGTTCCGGAATGCTTCGCCCATCTTCTGAAGAGCGAACTCTTTAACTAGCCTCCTCCTCTGACGTCCACCCGGAACCTCGTTACCGAATTCATCGACTTTGTTGTATTCCGGAGGTAGAATGAAATGTTCCATAAGCTTTCTCCAGCAATCCTTTTTCGTTCTCTTGTCGACAAAAATGAAACCAAGACGTGCCTTCTTTGGCTCCTTCCATTCCTGGACGGTGATCGGGACGTTGTCTCTAACAACGACTCCTCATTGGTTGATAAACTTTGAGGTGTGTTGTAGGGGCTTGCCGGTTTCACTGACAAACTCAATGGCATATGTTTCTCCTATTTTCATCGCCTTGGATTTGCCACGCTTTGTCGTACTCGATCCGGAGGGCTAAAAAAGAAAGAGAGTCGCGCGCGTTAATACATATGTATTCACATTTCAGTAAGTTTGTATCACGAGAGGCTCAATGTATATATATACCTCGCCGGAGGTGGTTGCTACTTGCAATTCGAGATCGTCGTTTGTTGACGGTTGACCTCCGTCGACAATGTCCATTCCTTCACCTTCTTGATCATCGACAATCTCTGTTCCACCGTCAAGGTTCAGAAAAGAAGAGACTACATCCTCTTCTTGCTCATATTCTGAGCCCGGCACATAAGGTATCTCGTTGTTGATGATGCCCATTAAATAACGTTCAGCCTCCGGATCCCTAAGCGGCTCGGCTCTATCGTCTGCCATATGTCACTCCTGCATGTAGTAAAAATTCTTTAAGTATAAAGGAATTAAAAAAATAAGATTAAGGGGACATAGAGGAGGAGGAATTAAAAAATAAGATTATTGAGCACTGCCAAGTATTTTGTTTTGTTTTCTTTGTTTTTCTTTTTTTTTCATTTGGTTTCTTCTTCTTCCTTTTTTCTTCTTTTTTTCTTCTTCTTCCTCTTTCTTCTTTCTTTCTTCTCTTCTTTTTTTTCTTCTTTCTTTCTTCTTCTTCTTTCTTCTTCCTTTCTTCTTCTTTTTCTTCTTCCTTTTTCTTCTTCTTTTTTCTTCTTTCCTTTTTTTCTTCTTCTCTTTTTTTTCTTCTTTTCTTCTTCTTTCTTTTTTTCTTTTTTCTTTTTTTTTTTTTTTTTTTCTTCTTCCTTTTTCTTCTTCTTCTTTTTTTTCTTCTTCCTTTTTCTTCTCTTTCTTTCTTCTTTCTTTTCTTCTTTTTTTTCTTTTTTTCTTTCTTCTTTCTTTCTTCTTCTCTTTTTTTTCTTCTTTTTTTCTTCTTCTTTTCTTCTTTTTCTTCTTCCTTTTTCTTTCTTCTTTCTTTTTTTTCTTTGTTTCATTTTTTCTTCATACCTTTTTCTTTCTTCTTTTTCTTCTTCCTTTCTTCTTCTTTCTTTTTTCTTCTTCGTTTTTTTTTCTTTCTTTTCATTTTTTTGTTCATTTTTCCTTCTTCCTTTTCTTTCTTTTTTTCTTCTTCCTTTTTCTTTTTGCTTTCTCTTCTTCTTTCTTTTTTCTTCTTTCCTTTTTTTCTTCTTCCTTTTTTCTTCTTCCTTTTTTTTTCCTTCTTTCTTTTGGTTTTGTTTTGTTTTTCATTTTTTTCTTCTCCTTTTTCTTTCTTCTTATCTTTCTTTCTTTCTTTTTTTCTTCTTCCTTTTTCTTTCTTCCTTTTTCTTCTTCCTTATGTTTCTTTCTTTTTTTTTCTTCTTTCTTTTTGGTTTTGATTTTCTTTTCTTTTTCCTTCTTCCTTTTCTTTCTTCTTTCTTTTTTCTCTCCTTTTTTCTTTCTTCTTATCTTTTCTTCTGTCATTTTTGGTTATCTTTTGCGAGGCAGCGGGCGGCGCGGCGGCGGGCGAAGGGAGGGCACGTGGGGGCGGCGGCGAGGGCAGGGCACGGGCGGCGGCGGCGGCTCACTGGGGACGGGGCGGGGGCGCAGGGCGTCGGCGTCGGCGTCGGGGCAGGGCTTCGGTCGGCGTCGGCGTCGGGGCAGGGCTTCGGCGTCGAGAGAGGAGAATGGGAAGTGGCGGAAACTGCTAAGTGCAGTATATATAGACGTACCTTTAGTCCCGGTTGGGGAGGCGGACCGCGACTAAAGGTACCCTTTAGTCGCGGTTGGCCACACCAACCGCGACTAAAGGGTACCTTTAGTCGCGGTCTCCCCAACCGGGACTAAAGGGTTTTGGCGCCGCTTTCGTTCCCGCGCAGAAAGAGCCTTTAGTCGCGGTTGGGGACAACAACCGCGACTAAAGGGGTACCCTTTAGTCCCGGTCCGCCTCCCCAACCGGGACTAAAGGCATTGTGCTGCTACGCCCGCGTCGAAAGTTTAGTCCCACCTCGCTAGTTGAGAGGGGCGCGCAGTGGTTTATAAGCCCCACTGCCGCTCCCCTCTTGAGCTCCTCTCCATTGCTGGCTTACGGGCCTAATTGTCACTGCTATGCCTGATGGGCCTACTAGGCCTTCTGCTGGCCTGAATCCTGGCCGTCGATGGGTTTCTAGTCGTATTCAGGCCGTGGTCGCCCAGTAGGTGGCATATTTTTTATTTTTTGCCTGTTTTTTGTTTTCTTTTTTGCTTTATTTATTTTGTTGTGTTTCTACTTACAACAAAAAACTTATTTATTTTATTTTATTTTGTTTCTAATTACTTATTTATTTTACTTTATGATAATTATTTTTGCTATTAAAGTTTCTAACAAAAAAAGTTCTTTATGAAAATTCTTTTAGCTTTCAAAGATTTTGAACAGAAAATACTTCGATAATTTTAGTTGAATCCATTTTATATAATTTTAGTTTCAAAAATACTAGAGGTTGCTTATAATGTTTTGAACAGAAAATACTTTGATAATTTTAGTTTCATAAATTTTATTTATGTTATTATAATTTATTTTATTTTGTTTGTACTTATATATTTTATTAAAGTTTATATTATTTTGTTTCTAATTCATTTTAAAATCTTAAAAATACAATTATATATCAAAAAAATCAGAAAATAAAATTAATTCATTTTAAAATCTTAAAAATACAAATAATATATCAAAAAACAGAAAAATAAAACTAATTCATTTTAAAATCTTAAAAATACAATTATATATCAAAAAAATCAGAAAAATAAAACTAATTCATTTTAAAATCCCTTGAAGGTTTGACAAAAGGTTTGATACATCATTCAGTTCATTGACCAAATACAAAGTTTGGTACAATAAATTATTACACATCAATTCTTCCCTTGAGTCCCTGCTTGCTTACGATTGTGCCGTATCCATGGAGCATCCTCATCATTTAACTTAATGCTTGGGTCAGTGTTCACTTTAAAGGGCGGAATTTCACCAAACATATTATAATCTTTTGACATGTCTGTCTTGTCCTCCACTCCCACGATGTTTCTTTTCCCTGAAAGAACAATGTGGCGCTTTGGATCATCTCATGATGTACTGATCGTTTTCTTATCTTTCCGTTTCCTCGGTTTGCTACTCATGTCCTTCAAATAAAAAACCTGAGCGACATCTTTGGCAAGGACGAATGGTTCGTCAAGGTAACCAAGATTGTTGAAATCCACCATTGTCATTCCGTATTGCTCGTCCACCTTTACCCCACCTCCTGTTAGCTTGAACCATTTGCACCGGAACAAAGTGACCTTAAAGGAGGGTCCATAGTCAAGTTCCCATATCTCCTCTATGTAACCATAATATGTGACCTTTCGCCCATTCTCGGTTACTGCATCAAAGCGGACACCACTGTTTTGGTTGGTGCTCTTTTTATCTTGGGCGATGGTGTAAAATGTATTCCCATTTATCTCGTACCCTTGGAAAATCGTTATAGTCGAAGATGGTTTCTTGGCCAACATGTACAGCTGATCTCCAACATCATTGTCATTCATTAAATGTTTTCGCAACCAACTGCCGAAAGTCTCCATGTGGGCCTTTCTAATCCAGGATTCAGGCTTCCCCGGGTTGTCCGAGCGTAAAATATTCTTGTGTTGCTCGAAGTACGGAGCCACAAAGCTGGAATTTTGCAGAACTGTGTGGTGTGCTTCAGTCATAGAATGACCGTCCATACATATCGTGGATTTCCTTCCGATCTTGCCTTTTCCACTTAGTCTCCCCTCGTGCCGCGATTGAGGAATACCAATCGGCTTAAGGTCAGGAACATAGTCAATACAGAACTCAATTACCTCCTCATTTCCATAGCCCTTGACGATGCTTCCTTCTGGCCTAGCACGGTTACGAACATATTTCTTTAATACTCCCATGAACCTCTCAAAGGGGAACATATTGTGTAGAAATACAGGACCGAGAATGGAAATCTCTTCGACTAGGTGGAGCAGGAGGTGCGTCATAATATCGAAGAAGGATGGTGGGAACACCAACTCGAAACTGACAAGGCATTGGACCACATCGTTCTGTAACCGTGGTAGATCTTCTGGATTGATTACCTTCTGAGAGATTGCATTGAGGAATGCACATAGCTTCACAATGTCTACTCGAACATTTTCCGGTAGGAGCCCCCTCAAAGCAATCGGAAGCAATTGCGTCATAATCACATGGCAGTCGTGAGACTTCAGGTTTTGGAACTTTTTCTCCGCCATGTTTATTATTCCCTTTATATTCGACGAGAAGCCAGACGGGACCTTCATACTGCTCAGGCATTCAAAAAAAATGACCTTCTCTTCTTTGATAAGAGCATAGCTGGCACGACCTTGAAACCATTCCGGATGCCGGTCATCTGGGTCTTTCAAAAGTTGCTGGTCCTGCCGTGCTTCCTTTGTATCATTTGTCTTCCCATACACGCCCAAGAAGCTTAGCAGGTTCACGCAAATATTCTTCGTAACATGCATCACGTCGATTGCAGAGCGGACATCTAGGACTTTCCAATATTCTAGCTCCCAAAATATAGATTTCTTCTTCCACATGGGTGCGTGCCCGTCAACTCCCCGCGGAACTGATTGTCCGCCAGGACCCTTTCCAAAGATGACTTTCAAATCCTTGACCATATCAAATATCTCAGCACCAGTACGTTCCGCAGGCTTCGGCCGGTGATCTGCCTTGCCGTTGAAATGCTTGCCTTTCTTTCTTACGTTATGATTTCGGGGAGAAATTGACGATGACCCAGGTACACGTTCTTCTTACAATTAGCCAAACGTACACTTTCAGTCTCATGTAAGCAGTGCGTGCATGCATTGTATCCCTTATTTGTCTGTCCCGAAAGGTTACTGAGAGCAGGCCAATCGTTGATGGTTACAAAAAGCAACGCTCATAGGTCAAATTCCTCTCCTTTGTGCTCATCCCAGACACGTACACCAGGTCTGGCCCACAACTGTAAAAGTTCATCAACTAATGGCCTTAGGTACACATCGATGTCGTTCCCGGGTTGCTTTGGACCTTGGATGAGCACTGGCATCATAATGAACTTTCGCTTCATGCACAACCAAGGAGGAAGGTTGTAGATGCATAGAGTCACGGGCCAGGTGCTATGGCTAGAGCTCTGCTCGCCAAAAGGATCCATGCCATCAGTACTTAGACCAAATCTTATGTTCCTTGCGTCAGCTGCAAAATCTTTGAACACTCTGTCGATCTCTCTCCATTGCGTTCCATCAGCGGGGTGTCTCAACTCCCCGTCGGATTTACGGTCCTCGTTGTGCCATCGCAACTGTTGGAAATATGCCCTAGAGGCAATAATAAATGGTTATTATATTTCTGTGTTCATGATAATAGTCTTTTATTCATGCTATAATTGTATTGTCTGGAAATCGTAATACATGTGTGAATACATAGACCACAACCTGTCCCTAGTAAGCCTCTAGTTGACTAGCTCGTTGATCAACAGATAGTCATGGTTTCCTGACTATGGACATAGGATGTCACTGATAACGGGATCACATCATTCTCCTAATGATGTGATGGACAAGACCCAACCTAAGCATAGCATAAAAGATCGTGTAGTTTCGTTTGCTAGAGCTTTTCCAATGTCAAGTATCTTTTCCTTAGACCATGAGATCGTGCAACTCCCGGATACCGTAGGAGTGCTTTGGGTGTGCCAAACGTCACAACGTAACTGGGTGACTATAAAGGTGCATTACGGGTATCTCCGAAAGTGTCTGTTGGGTTGGCACGGATCGAGACTGGGATTTGTCACTCCGTGTAAACGGAGAGGTATCTCTGGGCCCACTCGGTAATGCATCATCATAATGAGCTCAATGTGACTAAGGCGTTAGTCACGGGATCATGCATTGCGGTACGAGTAAAGAGACTTGCCGGTAACGAGATTGAACAAGGTATTGGGATACCGACGATCGAATCTCGGGCAAGTAACATACCGATTGACAAAGGGAATTGCATACGGATTGATTGAATCCTCGACACCGTGGTTCACCCGATGATATCATCGTGGAACATGTGGGAGCCAACATGGGTATCCAGATCCCGCTGTTGGTTATTGACCGGAGAGGCGTCTCGGTCATGTCTGCATGTCTCCCGAACCCGTAGGGTCTACACACTTAAGGTCCGGTGACGCTAGGGTTGTAGAGATATATGTATGCGGAAACCCGAAAGTTGTTCGGAGTCCCGGATGAGATCCCGGACGTCACGAGAGGTTCCGGAATGGTCCGGAGGTGAAGAATTATATATAGGAAGTCCAGTTTTGGCCACCGGGAAAGTTTCGGGGGTTATCGGTATTGTACCGGGACCACCGGAAGGGTCCCGGGGGTCCACCGGGTGGGGCCACCTGTCCCGGAGGGCCCCGTGGGCTGAAAGTGGAGGGGAACCAGCCCCTAATGGGCTGGGGCGCCACTTTGGGCCTCCCCCCATGCGCCTAGGGTTGGGAACCCTAGGGGGGGGAGTTCCCCCTTGCCTTGGGGGGCAAGGCAACCCCTTCCCCCCTTGGCCGCCGCCCCCCCCCCTTGGAGATCCCATCTCCAAGGGCTGCGCACCCCCCTTGGGGGCCTATATAAAGGGGGGGGAGGGAGGGCAGCACACAACAGCCTTTGGCGCCTCCCTCCTCCCCTGCAACACCTCTCTCTCTCTCGCGCAGAAGCTCGGCGAAGCCCTGCCGGAGAGCCGCTACATCCACCACCACGCCGTCGTGCTGTTGGATCTCCATCAACCTCTCCTCCCCCCTTGCTGGATCAAGAAAGGAGGAGACGTCGCTGCACCGTACGTGTGTTGAACGCGGAGGTGCCGTCCGTTCGGCACTCGGTCATCGGTGATTTGGATCACGGCGAGTACGACTCCGTCATCCACGTTCATTGGAACGCTTCCGCTCGCGATCTACAAGGGTATGTAGATGCACTCCTTTCCCCTCGTTGCTAGTAGACTCCATAGATGCATCTTGGTGAGCGTAGGAAAATTTTAAATTATGCTACGATTCCCAACAGTGGCATCATGAGCCAGGCCTATGCGTAGTTACTATGCACGAGTAGAACACAAAGAAGTTGTGGGCGTTGATGTTGCCAATTCTTCTTGCCGCTACTAGTCGTTTCTTGTTTCGGCGGCATTGTAGGATGAAGCGGCCCGGACCGACCTTACACGTACGCTTACGTGAGACAGGTTCCACCGACTGACATGCACTAGTTGCATAAGGTGGCTAGCGGGTGTCTGTCTCTCCTACTTTAGTCGGAACGGATTCGATGAAAAGGGTCCTTATGAAGGGTAAATAGAAATTGGCAAATCACGTTGTGGTCATACGTAGGTAAGAAATCGTTCTTGCTAGAAACCTACAAACCACGTAAAAACTTGCAACAACAATTAGAGGACGTCTAACTTGTTTTTGCAGCAAGTGATATATGTGATATGATATGGCCAGAAGATGTGATGAATGATATATGTGATGTATGAGATTGATCATATTCTTGTAATAGGAATCACGACTTGCATGTCGATGAGTATGACAACCGGCAGGAGCCATAGGAGTTGTCTTTATTATTTTGCATGACCTGCGTGTCATTGAATAACGCCATGTAATTTACTTTACTTTGTTGCTAAACGGTTAGCCATAGAAGTAGAAGTAATCGTTGGCGTGACAACTTCATGAAGACACAATGATGGAGATCATGATGATGGAGATCATGGTGTCATGCCGGTGACGAAGATGATCATGGTGCCCCGAAGATGGAGATCAAAGGAGCATGATGATATTGGCCATATCATGTCACTATTTGATTGCATGTGATGTTTATCATGTTTTTGCATCTTATTTGCTTAGAACGACGGTAGCAAGTAGGATGATCCCTTATAATAATTTCAAGAAAGTGTTCACCCTAACTGTGCACCGTTGCGAAGGTTCGTCGTTTCGAAGCACCACGTGATGATCGGGTGTGATAGATTCTTACGTTCGCATACAACGGGTGTTGACGAGCCTAGCATGTACAGACATGGCCTCGGAACACACGCAATACACTTAGGTTGACTTGACGAGCCTAGCATGTACAGACATGGCCTCGGAACACGGAGGACCGAAAGGTCGAGCATGAGTCGTATAGAAGATACGATCAACATGGAGATGTTCACCGATCTTGACTAGTCCGTCTCACGTGATGATCGGACACGGCCTAGTTGAGCTCGGATCATGTTTCACTTAGATGACTAGAGGGATGTCTGTCTGAGTGGGAGTTCATTAAATAATTTGATTATATGAACTTAATTATCATGAACTTAGTCTAAAATCTTTACACTATGTATTGTAGATCAAATGGCCCACGTTGTCCTCAATTTCAACGCGTTCCTAGAGAAAACCAAGCTGAAAGATGATGGCAGCAACTATACGGACTGGGTCCGGAACCTGAGGCTCATCCTCATAGTTGCCAAGAAAGATTATGTCTTAGAAGCACCGCTAGGTGAAGCACCAATCCCTGAGAACCAAGACGTTATGAACGCTTGGCAGCAGCGTGCTGATGATTACTCCCTCGTTCAGTGCGGCATGCTTTACAGCTTAGAACCGGGTCTCCAAAAGCGTTTTGAGAAACATGGAGCATACGAGATGTTCGAGGAGCTGAAACTGGTTTTTCAAGCTCATGCCCGGGTCGAGAGATATGATGTCTCCGACAAGTTCTTCAGCTGTAAAATGGAGGAGAACAGTTCTGTTAGTGAGCACATACTCAGAATGTCTGGGTTGCACAACCGCTTGTCTCAGCTGGGAGTTAATCTCCCGGATGACGCGGTCATTGACAGAATCCTCCAGTCGCTTCCACCAAGCTACAAGAGCTTTGTGATGAACTACAATATGCAGGGGATGGAAAAGACCATTCCCGAGGTATATTCAATGCTAAAATCAGCGGAAGGGGAGATCAGAAAAGAACATCAAGTGTTGATGGTGAATAAAACCACTAAGTTCAAGAAGGGCAAGGGTAAGAAGAACTTCAAGAAGGACGGCAAGGGAGTTGCCGCGCCCGGTAAGCCAGTTACCGGGAAGAAGTCAAAGAATGGACCCAAGCCCGAGACTGAGTGCTTTTATTGCAAGGGAAGTGGTCACTGGAAGCGGAACTGCCCCAAATATTTAGCGGACAAGAAGAAGGCCGGCAACACCCAAGGTATATGTGATATACAAGTAATTGATGTGTACCTTACCAGTACTCGTAGTAGCTCCTGGGTATTTGATACCGGTGCGGTTGCTCATATTTGTAACTCAAATCAGGAACTACGGAATAAACGGAGACTGGCAAAAGACGAGGTGACGATGCGCGTCGGGAATGGTTCCAAGGTCGATGTGATCGCCGTCGGCACGCTACCTCTGCATCTACCCACGGGATTAGTTTAAACCTCAATAATTGTTATTTAGTGCCAGCTTTGAGCATGAACATTGTATCTGGATCTCGTTTAATTCGAGATGGCTACTCATTTAAATCTGAGAATAATGGTTGTTCTATTTATTTGAGAGATATGTTTTATGGTCATGCCCCGCTGGTCAATGGTTTATTCTTGATGAATCTCGAACGTGATGCTACACATGTTCATAGTGTGAATACCAAAAGATGTAAAGTTGATAACGATAGTCCCACATACTTGTGGCACTGCCGCCTTGGTCACATTGGTGTCAAGCGCATGAAGAAGCTCCATGCAGATGGACTTTTGGAGTCTCTTGATTACGAATCATTTGACACGTGCGAACCATGCCTCATGGGTAAGATGACCAAGACTCCGTTCTCCGGAACAATGGAGCGAGCAACCAACTTATTGGAAATCATACATACCGATGTGTGCGGTCCAATGAGTGTTGAGGCTCGCGGAGGATATCGTTATGTTCTCACTCTCACTGATGATTTAAGTAGATATGGGTATGTCTACCTAATGAAACACAAGTCTGAAACCTTTGAAAAGTTCAAGGAATTTCAGAGTGAAGTCGAGAATCAACGTGACAGGAAAATAAAATTCTTACGATCAGATCGTGGTGGAGAATATTTAAGTCACGAATTTGGTACACACTTAAGGAAATGTGGAATAGTTTCACAACTCACGCCGCCTGGAACACCTCAGAGAAATGGTGTGTCCGAACGTCGTAATCGCACTCTATTGGATATGGTGCGATCTATGATGTCTCTTACCGATTTACCGCTCTCATTTTGGGGTTATGCTTTAGAGACTGCCGCATTCACTTTAAATAGGGCACCGTCTAAATCCGTTGAGACGACACCGTATGAATTATGGTTTGGGAAGAAACCTAAGCTGTCGTTTCTAAAAGTTTGGGGATGCGATGCTTATGTCAAGAAACTTCAACCTGAAAAGCTCGAACCCAAATCGGAAAAATGCGTCTTCATAGGATACCCTAAGGAAACTATTGGGTATACCTTCTACCTCAGATCCGAAGGCAAGATCTTCGTTGCAAAGAACGGGTCCTTTCTAGAGAAGGAGTTTCTCTCGAAAGAATTGAGTGGGAGGAAAGTGGAACTTGATGAGGTGATAGTCACCCCTTCCGAACCGGAAAGTAGCGCAGCACGGGAAAATGTTCCTGTGGTGCCTACACCGACTGGGGAGGAAGTTAATGATGATGATCATGAAGCTTCAGATCAAGTTACTGAACTTCGTAGGTCCACAAGGACACGTTCCGCACCAGAGTGGTACGGCAACCCTGTCCTGGAAATCATGTTGTTAGACAACGGTGAACCTTCGAACTATGAAGAAGCGATGGCGGGCCCGGATTCCGACAAATGGCTAGAAGCCATGAAATCCGAGATAGAATCCATGTATGAAAACAAAGTATGGACTTTGACTGACTTGCCCGATGAAAGGCGAGCCATAGAAAACAAATGGATCTTTAAGAAGAAGACGGACGCAGATGGTAATGTGACCATCTACAAAGCTCGACTTGTCGCTAAGGGTTATCGACAAGTTCAAGGGGTTGACTATGATGAGACTTTCTCACCCGTAGCGAAGCTGAAGTCCGTCCGAATCATGTTAGCAATTGCCGCATACTATGATTATGAGATATGGCAGATGGACGTCAAAACGGCATTCCTTAACGGCTTCCTTAAGGAAGAGTTGTATATGATGCAGCCGGAAGGTTTTGTCGATCCTAAGAATGCTAACAAAGTATGCAAGCTCCAGCGCTCAATCTATGGGCTGGTGCAAGCATCTCGGAGTTGGAACATTCGCTTTGATGAGATGATCAAAGCGTTTGGGTTTACACAGACTTATGGAGAAGCCTGTGTTTACAAGAAAGTGAGTGGGAGCTCTGTAGCATTTCTCATATTATATGTGGATGACATATTATTGATGGGAAATGATATAGAATTCTTGGAAAGTATAAAGGCCTATTTGAATAAGTGTTTTTCAATGAAGGACCTTGGAGAAGCTGCTTACATATTAGGCATCAAGATCTATAGAGATAGATCAAGACGCCTCATTGGTCTTTCACAGAGTACATACCTTGACAAGATATTGAAGAAGTTCAGTATGGATCAGTCCAAGAAGGGGTTCTTGCCTGTATTGCAAGGTGTGCAATTGAGCACGGCTCAATGCCCGACCACGGCAGAAGATATAGAAGAGATGAGTGTCATCCCCTATGCCTCGGCCATAGGGTCTATTATGTATGCCATGCTGTGTACCAGACCTGATGTAAACCTTGCCGTAAGTTTGGTAGGAAGGTACCAAAGTAATCCCGGCAAGGAACACTGGACAGCGGTCAAGAATATCCTGAAGTACCTGAAGAGGACTAAGGATATGTTTCTCGTTTATGGAGGTGACGAAGAGCTCGTCGTAAAGGGTTACGTCGACGCTAGCTTCGACACAGATCCGGATGACTCGAAGTCACAGACCGGATACGTGTATATTTTGAATAGAGGAGCAGTAAGCTGGTGCAGTTGCAAGCAAAGCGTCGTGGCGGGATCTACATGTGAAGCGGAATACATGGCAGCCTCGGAGGCAGCACAGGAAGCAGTCTGGATGAAGGAGTTCATTACCGACCTAGGGGTGATTCCCAATGCGTCGGGCCCAATGACTCTCTTCTGTGACAACACTGGAGCTATTGCCCTTGCGAAGGAGCCTAGGTTTCACAGGAAGACCAGGCATATCAAGCGTGGCTTCAACTCCATTCGTGAAAGTGTTCAAAATGGAGACATAGATATTTGTAAAGTACACACGGACCTGAATGTAGCAGATCCGTTGACTAAACCTCTCCCTAGGGCAAAACATGATCAACACCAGGACGCAATGGGTGTTCGATTCATCACAATGTAACTAGATTATTGACTCTAGTGCAAGTGGGAGACTGTTGGAAATATGCCCTAGAGGCAATAATAAATGGTTATTATATTTCTGTGTTCATGATAATAGTCTTTTATTCATGCTATAATTGTATTGTCTGGAAATCGTAATACATGTGTGAATACATAGACCACAACCTGTCCCTAGTAAGCCTCTAGTTGACTAGCTCGTTGATCAACAGATAGTCATGGTTTCCTGACTATGGACATAGGATGTCACTGATAACGGGATCACATCATTAGGAGAATGATGTGATGGACGAGACCCAACCTAAGCATAGCATAAAAGATCGTGTAGTTTCGTTTGCTAGAGCTTTTCCAATGTCAAGTATCTTTTCCTTAGACCATGAGATCGTGCAACTCCCGGATACCGTAGGAGTGCTTTGGGTGTGCCAAACGTCACAACGTAACTGGGTGACTATAAAGGTGCATTACGGGTATCTCCGAAAGTGTCTGTTGGGTTGGCACGGATCGAGACTGGGATTTGTCACTCCGTGTAACGGAGAGGTATCTCTGGGCCCACTCGGTAATGCATCATCATAATGAGCTCAATGTGACCAAGGCGTTGGTCACGGGATCATGCATTGCGGTACGAGTAAAGAGACTTGCCGGTAACGAGATTGAACAAGGTATTGGGATACCGACGATCGAATCTCGGGCAAGTAACATACCGATTGACAAAGGGAATTGCATACGGATTGATTGAATCCTCGACACCGTGGTTCACCCGATGATATCATCGTGGAACATGTGGGAGCCAACATGGGTATCCAGATCCCGCTGTTGGTTATTGACCGGAGAGGCGTCTCGGTCATGTCTGCATGTCTCCCGAACCCGTAGGGTCTACACACTTAAGGTCCGGTGACGCTAGGGTTGTAGAGATATATGTATGCGGAAACCCGAAAGTTGTTCGGAGTCCCGGATGAGATCCCGGACGTCACGAGAGGTTCCGGAATGGTCCGGAGGTGAAGAATTATATATAGGAAGTCCAGTTTTGGCCACCGGGAAAGTTTCGGGGGTTATCGGTATTGTACCGGGACCACCGGAAGGGTCCCGGGGGTCCACCGGGTGGGGCCACCTGTCCCGGAGGGCCCCGTGGGCTGAAAGTGGAGGGGAACCAGCCCCTAATGGGCTGGGGCGCCCACTTTGGGCCTCCCCCCCATGCGCCTAGGGTTGGGAACCCTAGGGGGGGGGGAGTTCCCCCTTGCCTTGGGGGGCAAGGCAACCCCTTCCCCCCTTGGCCGCCGCCCCCCCTTGGAGATCCCATCTCCAAGGGCTGCGCACCCCCCTTGGGGGCCTATATAAAGGGGGGGAGGGAGGGCAGCAGACTACAGCCTTTGGCGCCTCCCTCCTCCCCTGCAACACCTCTCTCTCTCGCGGAGAAGCTCGGCGAAGCCCTGCCGGAGAGCCGCTACATCCACCACCACGCCGTCGTGCTGTTGGATCTCCATGAACCTCTCCTCCCCCCTTGCTGGATCAAGAAAGGAGGAGACGTCGCTGCACCGTACGTGTGTTGAACGCGGAGGTGCCGTACGTTCGGCACTCGGTCATCGGTGATTTGGATCACGGCGAGTACGACTCCGTCATCCACGTTCATTGGAACGCTTCCGCTCGCGATCTACAACGGTATGTAGATGCACTCCCTTCCCTCGTTGCTAGTAGACTCCATAGATGCATCTTGGTGAGCGTAGGAAAATTTTAAAATTATGCTACGATTCCCAACAGCAACGACTTGGCATGCTTTTTGTTCATGAACAGACGTTTCAACCGTGGTATTATAGGAGCATACCACATCACCTTGGCGGGAACCCTCTTCCTGGGTTTCTCGCCCTCAACATCGTCACCAGGGTCATCGCCTCTGATCTTATAACGCAATGCAGTGCATACAGGGCATTCATTCAAATTCTCGTATTCACCGCGGTAGAGGATGCAGTCGTTAATGCATGCATGTATCTTCAGAACCTCTAAACCTAGAGGGCAGACAACCTTCTTTGCTTCGTACGTACTGGCGGGCAACTCGTTATTCTTCGGAAACATATTCTTCAACATTTTCAGCAAATTTTCAAATGATGAGTCACCTACACCTTCCTGTGCCTTCCATTTTAGCAAATCCAGTGTCCAGCCCAGCTTTTTCAGACTATTATCGCATCCTGGATACAACGACTTTTTGTGATCCTCTAACATGCGATCCAAATTCTCCCTATCCTTGTCAGTTTCGCAGCGTCTCCGTGCATCAGCAATGGTCCGACCAAGATCATCAGCGGGCTCATCATGTGCCTCTTCTTCACCTTCACCTAACCCCTCCCCACCTTCAGCATCATCCTCCATGAAAGTATCACCGAAATGATCATGATAGTTGTCATCGATATCATCCCCTTCTTCATCTTCTTCCATTCTAACCCCTCTTTCTCCATGCTTGGTCCAACAATTATAGCTTGGCATGAAACCGTGCCGAAGCAGGTGCATGTGAACGTCTCTTGAGGAGGAGTAACCCTTCTGATTCTTACAGACAACACATGGAGAGATAATAAAACCTTGCTGCTTGTTCGCATTTGCCACTACGAGGAAATCTTTCAAACCCGTAGTGAACTCGCCGGAGAGTCGGGGACCGTACATCCATTGCCGATTCATCTGCATTATTATTATATAAAGTATATAATTAACCATTATGCATTTGTTAAACTAACTAGCTAGAAATAATACAAATTAAACAATGAACTACACACATGCGTATTTTATCAATGACACATGAAAGGTTCAAGTTGCTAACCGCGATCGCGGAGGAAAAATAAATGAGAAAGCTCAAGTGTGGCTCGGACACTTCATATCATGTTTGTTTCAGGCTCTCGGGCATTTCATCGAACACCTTGTGTGCATAGGAGGAACCAAAAGCAAACCCACCACCCCCTTCTGAAAATTGTGAAGTGAGCTGAGTGAAGTGAAGTGAGCTGAGTCCTATATATAGGGATGGGCCTTTAGTCCCGGTTGGCCTGGCCAACCGCGACTAAAGGCCTTCCCGTCCGCCAGCTGGATGAGCCTTTAGTCCCGGTTGGCCTGGCCAACCGCGACTAAAGGCCTTCGGGGACCTTTAGTCCCGGTTGGCCAGGCCAACCGCGACTAAAGCCCCTCCCGTCCGCCAGCTGTCGACCGAGCGCGCTGGGCCCAGATAGTTGGTCGCGGGTCTCCTCCCGAACCGCGACTAAAGGCCCCTTTTGTCGCGGTTCGATTGTTTTGGGGACTAATGGGGACGTATGGAAGCCTCTTTTTCTACTAGTGGCTCATAAAGAAGAAAAATAAAGACCGGAAAATTCAAAAACTGTCGAAGCGCTCCCTCCTCATCGCTAGGTGTTGATCACGGTTGCTAGTACGGAGTGAAAAAAAAGGCAAGTGATACCTGAAGAAGCACGTTTGGCCTTTCATATATACCTTGTCCAGGAGGGGGGAAAAGGCAAAGTTCATGTCCCATTAGTTGGCGCATATCGGCGCCGGACCTGAAATCCGGGACTAATCAACTAACTGTCAATCTGTTAGGAAACAAATCCAAGCGCTCTCCCCTAGCAGCTAGCATCGAAGATGGCCTAACTTCTGTGCAGATGGGTTGGGTGTTCACCAGACCAGCCGGGCGACGGACCAATTCTTTCTTTCTCACTCACAATCCCGGGTTCACATGATTTGATTGGACCCTACTTTTTGTTTCTTATCACTTAATTAACATCTCGTGCGGGTGTGCTCCGATTGGCATTTCCGCCCGGCTGTTCTCTTCACAAGAACATGGATCACATTGGTGGTAGGGTAAGATCTGTCACGGTCACTACCCAAGGGGTGCGGCGAATTGATTAATCCTAGGACATCAAATTGGTTTGGACTTATAAGTGCTTGTGCTTCAAGATTCGAACATAATCTAACCAGCCCCCATTCTTGCTAGTTGAAACGTAAACAAGTATATTTTGATCTGTTACTGGGTACAATATATAGACAAGTATGAACCAAGTTTAACTAAAACACATCACATGCACCTATACGGTCATTATTTATGAAGAGCTTTGATACAAAATATCTCATGCATTGATCTGGGATAAATGTTTCTTTCCATCACCACATGAGTGGCTAACAACGCCTACATGTATACCACTACCAAGCCGCGGGGACTCTCCATGCTTCATGGGTTATTTTAACACATTTCTCCCATACACCAAATGCTAGAGAAATAGAAATGCAAGGTAGCAAAGAGAAATTTAGCTTAAGAATAGGAGACATCGGGCAAAGAATACCTAGGACGTCTTCGACACTCAGTGCTTCAAGTGGCGAAGCAACGTGAACATTCCCTGCATGGGCACTTGCACCAAACATTTGTTTTAATAAGGTTTAGTAGTCATAACTAGTCTGTGCACAGGGCTATACAAGGAGAAATTCACCATGCTTAAATAAATTATCACTCCATGTGGTTAATTTTCATCCATAGTCATCCCATCAGCACAGTAGTAAATTAGGTATCAACGAATGGTCCATCATATTGGGCCAAGTCTTCTAAACCTTGAGGTTGTAGGACTCGTCGCAAATGAACCCTCACCTTCAAGTCCCTGAAGTCGTATGTATCCAGTCCTCTGTAATCCCAGTTGTTTTCAACCATAAACCAACCCTAGACCTATTTGTAAGCACAATTCCAGTCAGGATCACTCGTTTCTCTCAGTGACAAACCACACCTACATGTCATTGGCATGTATCTCTTCTCTTCTGTTTCTCTGTCTTCGCTCACCGCTGCAACATCCGTGTGGATGCTGAGATCGTCTTCGTGTACCCACTATTTCCACCTGATCACTTTCCTGAGTGATTCGTTAGCGCAGATCCATATTGGCACATCCCCTGCTTCGCGAGCCGCCCTAGCCATAGAGCTCTTTCGATGATTCAACATGGACCTTGGTGTGCCGCCATATTATTAGAGGTTGGTTGTTCAGAAGCGATAGGGGTATCTAACAATGGTAGATAGACGAACTTGTGCTAGTTCCTGCTCATGCCGCTTCTTCTTCCAATTGATGAGACACGAGAAAGAATCATTGTTGCAGCTGGCTTCTTCTTCCAAACACTACAAGAAAGTCTCGGCCCCCCTGTTTGCTCGCTCTCCCCCCACCCCCACTGGCGACGGGAAGACCCCCCGGGATCTCCCCTCTCCCCCACCCTCTCCCCACCGTTCTCCCCTGCCACTGCCGGCGGTGTGGTCCGCCGGGCCCTGCCCCCGCGGCGCTGGCGGCGGAGGGCCGGTCTTTCCCCACGCGTGCTTAGGGGGGCTCGAGCGCCTCCTGATGGTGGTGGTGTGGCTCGGTGGCGGGGATCCAGTGGGCATCAGGTGCCCTTGACGCGACAGCGGTGTTGGAGAACGCAGTAATTTCAAAACATTTCCTACGCACACGCAAGATCCATCTAGGTGATGCATAGCAATGAGAGGGGAGAGTCTTGTCTACGTACCCTCGTAGACCGAAGCGGAAGCATTATGACAACGCGGTTTATGTAGTCGCACGTCCTCACGATCCGACCGATCCTAGTACCGAAAGTACGACACCTCCGCGATCAGCACACGTTCAGCTCGGTGACGTCCCACGAACTCTCGATCCAGCTGAGTGTCGAGGGAGAGCTTCGTTAGCACGACGGCGTGATGACGGTGATGATGAAGCTACCGGTGCAGGGCTTCGCCTAAGCACTACGACGATATGACCGAGGTGGATTATGATGGAGGGGTCACCGCACACGGCTATGATAATGATCAACATGTGTGTCTTTGGGGTGCCCCCTTCCCGGCGCATATAAAGGAGGGAGGGGGGAGGCCGGCCGGCCTCTCTAGGCGCGCCAAGGGGGGAGGAGTCCTCCTCCTAGTAGGAGTAGGACTCCCCCTTTCCTAGTCCCACTAGGAATAGGAGGAAGAGGGGGGAGGAGAAAGGAAAGAGGGGCCGGCCCCCTCACCCAATTCGGATTGGGCTTGGGGGGGGGGGGGTGCTCCCTCCTAGGCTGCCTTCTCTTCTCTTCCACTAAGGCCCATTAAGGCCCATATGCTCCCTGTGAGGTTCCGGTAACCCCCCGGTACTCCGGTAAATGCCCGGACTCATCCGGAACCATTCTGATGTCCAAACATAGGCTTCCAATATATCGATCTTTATGTCTCGACCATTTCGAGACTCCTCGTCATGTCCGTGATCACATCCGAAACTCCGAACAATCTTCGGTTCATCAAAACACATAAACTAATAATATCGATCGTCACAGAACGTTAAGCGTGCGGACCCTATGGGTTCGAGAACTATGTAGACATGACCGAGACTCATCTCCGGTCAATAACCAATAGCGGAACCTAGATGCTCATATTGGTTCCTAAATATTCTATGAAAATATTTATCGGTCAAACCGCATAACAACATACGTTGTTCCCTTTGTCATCGGTATGTTACTTGCCCGAGATTCGATCGTTGGTATATCCATACCTAGTTCAATCTCGTTACTAGCAAGTCTCTTTACTCGTTCTCTAATGCATCATCCCACAACTAACTCATTAGTCACATTGCTTGCAAGGCTTATAGTGATGTGCATTACCGGGAGGGCCCAGAGATACCTCTCCGACTATCAGAGTGACAAATCCTAATCTTGATCTATGCCAACTCAACAAACACCATCGGAGACACATGTAGAGCATCTTTATAATCACCCAGTTACGTTGTGACGTTTGATAGCACATAAAGTGTTCCTCCGGTATTCGGGACTTGCATAATATCATCATCATAGGAACATGTATAAGTCATGAAGAAAGCAATAACAATATACTTAAACAATCAAGTGCTAAGCTAACGGAATCAAGTCAATCACATCATTCTCTAATGATGTGATCCCGTTAATCAAATGACAACTCACGTCTATGGCTAGGAAACTTAACCATCTTTGATTCAACGAGCTAGTCAAGTAGAGGCATACTAGTGACACTCTGTTTGTCTACGTATTCACACATGTACTAAGTTTCCGGTTAATACAATTCTAGCATGAAGAATAAACATTTATCATGACATAAGGAAATAAATAATAACTTTATTATTGCCTCTAGGGCATATTTCCTTCAGTCTCCCACTCGCACTAGTCAATAATCTAGGGCATATTTCCTTCAGTCTCCCACTTGCACATGCTCACTGGTTGAGCTATTCTCCTCCATCTTGTAGGCAAAGTACTGTCAGAGGTCTCATACCTCTTGATACAGGCATGAGTATGAGCTATTCTCCTCCATCTTATATGCTCCGTGGCGTTCAAAACATTTTTGAAGTCCCGGTTCTAAGCCGTAAAGCATGGTGCACTAAACTATCAAGTAGTCATCATACCGAGCTTTTGTCAAAACGTTCATAACGTCTGCATCTGCTCCTGCAATAGGTCTGTCACCTAGCGGTGCATCAAGGACATAATTCTTCTCTGCAGCAATGAGGATAATCCTCAGATCACGGATCCAATCCACATCATTGCTACTAACATCTTTCAACTTAGTTTTCTCTAGGAACATATCAAAAATAAAACAGGGGAGCAGACTAAGGCATAGCCTAGTGGTGGGGAGGGGTTGATGCCTTTGCACCCACCCAGGTTCAAGTCATGGTACTTGCAATTTGGGTTTGTTGCATCAATTATACTGTAGGGGTTCCCTTACAGTCTTTCTATCAAAAAAAATAGGGGAGCTAAAAGCGAGCTATTGATCTACAACATAGATATGCAAATACTATCAGGACTAAGTTCATGATAAATTAAAGTTCAATTAATCATATTACTTAAGAACTCCCACTTAGATAGACATCCCTCTAATCATCTAAGTGATCACGTGATCCAAATCAACTAAACCATGTACGATCATCACCTGAGATGCAGTAGTCTTCAATGGTGAACATCTCTATGTTGATCATATCTACTATATGATTCACGCTCGACCTTTCGGTCTCCAGTGTTCCGAGGCCATATCTGCATATGCTAGGCTCGTCAATTTAACCCTAGTATTTCGCGTGTAGAAAACTGGCTTGCACCCGTTGTATTTGAACGTAGAGTTTATCACACCCGATCATCACGTGGTGTCTCGGCACGACGAACTGTCGCAACAATGCATACTCAGGGAGAACACTTATACCTTGAAATTTAGTGAGAGATCATTTTATAATGCTACCGCCGAACTAAGCAAAATAAGATGCATAAAGGATAAACATCACATGCAATCATCATCTTGTGCCTTTGATCTCCATCTCCAAAGCACCGTCATGATCACCATCGTCACCGGCTTGACACCTTGATATCCATCGAAGCATCGTTGTCGTCTCACCAACTATTGCTTCTACGACTATCGCTACCGCTTAGTAAAGCAATTACATGGCGATTGCATTTCATACAATAAAGTGACAACCATAAGGCTCCTGGTAGTTGCCGATAACTTTTACAAAACATGACCATCTCATACAACAATTTATATATCATCACGTCTTGACCATATCACATCACCACATGCCCTGCAAAAATAAGTTAGACATCCTCTACTTTGTTGTTGCAAGTTTTATGTGGCTGCTACGGGCTTAGCAAGAACCGTTCTTACCTACGCATCAAAACCACAACGATTTTTCGTCAAGTGTGATGTTTTAAACTTCAACAAGGACCGGACGTAGCCACACTCGATTCAACTAAAGTTGGAGAAACAGACACCCACTAGCCACCTATGTGCGAAGCACGTCGGTAGAACCAGTCTCATGAACGCGGTCATGTAATGTCGGTCTGGGCCGCTTCATCCAACAATACCGCCGAATCAAAGTATGACATGCTGGTAAGCAGTATGACTATTATCGCCCACAACTCGTTGTGTTCTACCCGTGCATATAACATCTACGCATAGAGCTGGCTCTGATACCATTGTTGGAGAACACAATAATTTCAAAAAAAATCCTACGCACATGCAAGATCCATCTAGGTGATATATAGCAACGAGAGGGGAGAGTGTTGTCTACGTACCCTCGTAGACTGGAAGCGGAAGCGTTATGACAACGCGGTTGATGTAGTCGTACGTCTTCACGATCCGACCGATCCTAGTACCGAAAGTACGGCACCTCCGCGATCAGCACACGTTCAGCTCGGTGACGTTCCACGAACTCTGGATCCAGCTGAGTGTCGAGGGAGAGCTTCGTCAGCACGACGACGTGATGACGGTGATGATGAAGCTACCGGCGCAGGGCTTCGCCTAAGGACTACGACGATATGACCGATGTGGATTATGGTGGAGGGGGCACCACACATGTCTAAAATAATGATCAACTTGTGTGTCTTAGGGGTGCCCCCTTCCCCACGTATATAAAGGAGGGAGGGGGGAGGCCGGCCGGCCACTCTAGGCGCGCCAAGGGCGAGGAGTCCTCCTCCTAGTAGGAGTAGGACTCCCCCTTTCCTAGTCCCACTAGGAATAGAAGGAAGAGGGGGAAGGAGAAAGGAAAGGGGGGCCGACCCCCTCACCCAATTCGGATTGGCCTTGGGGAGGGGGGTGCCCCCTCCTAGGCTGCCTTCTCTTCTCTTCCACTAAGGCCCATTAAGGCCCATATGCTCCCTGGGAGGTTCCGGTTACCCCCCGGTACTCCGGTAAATGCCCGAACTCATCCGGAACCATTCCGATGTCCAAACATAGGCTTCGAATATATCGATCTTTATGTCTCGACCATTTCGAGACTCCTCGACATACCCGTGATCACATCCGGGACTCCGAACAACCTTCGGTTCATCAAAACACATAAACTCAAAATACCGATCGCCACAGAACGTTAAGCGTGCGGACCCTACGGGTTCGAGAACTATGTAGACATGACTGAGACTCATCTCTGGTCAATAACCAATAGAGGAACCTGGATGCTCATATTGTTCCCTACATATTCTACAAAGATCTTTATCGGTCAAACCGCATAACAACATACGTTGTTCCCTTTGTCATCGGTATGTTACTTGCCCGAGATTCAGTCATTGGTATCTCAATACCTAGTTCAATCTCGTTACTGGCAAGTCTCTTTACTCGTTCCGTAAGGCATCATCCCACAACTAACTCATTAGTCACATTGCTTGCAAGGCTTATAGTGATGTGCATTACCGAGAGGGCCCAGAGATACCTCTCCGACTATCGGAGTGACAAATCCTAATCTCGATCTATGCCAAGTAAACAAACACCATCGGAGACACATGTAGAGCATCTTTATAATCACCCAGTTACGTTGTGACATTTTATAGCACACAAAGTGTTTCTCCGGTATTCCGGAGTTGCATAATCTCATAGTCATAGGAACATGTATAAGTCATGAAGAAAGCAATAGCAATATACTTAAATGATCAAGTGCTAAGCTAACGGAATGGGTCAAGTCAATCACATCATTCTCTAATGATGTGATCCCGATCATGAAATGACAACTCATGTCTATGGCTAGGAAACTTAACCATCTTTGATTCAACGAGCTAGTCAAGTAGAGGCATACTAGTGACACTCTGTTTGTCTATGTATTCACACATGTACTAAGTTTCCGGTTAATACAATTCTAGCATGAATAATAAACATTTATCATGAAATAAGGAAATAAATAATAACTTTATTATTGCCTGTAGGGCATATTTCCTTCAGTCTCCCACTTGCACTAGAGTCAATAATCTAGATCACATCACCATGTGATTAACACCAATAGTTCACATCACCATGTGATTAACACCCATAGTTCACATCGCCATGTGACCATCACCCAAAGGGTTTACTAGAGTCAATAATCTAGTTCACATCTCTATGTGATTAACACCCAAAGAGTACTTAGGTGTGATCATGTTGTTCCCTCCCGTCGACTGTGTTGCGGATGCCCCTGGGCCCATTCTCTCCTCTTCCGTCCTCAAGGTCTCGTGTCGGTGGCCTCAGTGAGAAAGCGGAGTTGGTTCGGTGATCATGGTGGCACAGGCTGGTGGGCGGCAGATTGGGCAGTAAACTTTGGATCGTTCGATGTGGTGGTGGGTGCGTGGGTCGGGAGAAATCCCTGGCTTCTCATCCGGCTCCGTTGTGGCGACACCTGTGGGCGCTGCCGAGCCTTCCTGAAGGGCGTAGGGTACCCCTCGCCACTGCCCTCCGAGTACTGGGGTAAACCATAGGACTAGTCCAGGCCGCAGCAGCGTCGTCATCACATTCCTTCTTGAAGGAGTTGCTCGGTACGCGACGCTTTGGAGTACTAGGAGCGCGGTGGTACATCTCAGAGGGTGCAGCGGTTGCCGGTCATCTTCGCTTCGTTGATCTGCCGGTGTCGGCATTTGTTTCTCTTTCTTTCTCTCGTTTTTTTTTCTTTTGGGCTCGTTTGTGCTGCAGCCCCAGCGTGCTGAATGTATTAGATGGTTGCTTTATATAATGATTGATCTGTGAGTTGTCTTGCTGCGGTCAAACAGTCCATACTTCGCCGAGTTGCCTTCTCGAATCGAATGATTAAGCCATGGCTCATCCCTAGATTTATTGTTGTGAGTACATCGGTCTATCTAGAGTGAAATCATCTATTTTATATGTTTCTGAGTATTCGAGGTTCCTTCATTTTGGTATGCACTTAATCGTTGCTTTTCCGTTTGTGCGTCGTCGACCCGTTTTTGGGCCGAGAAACTAGCAAAACACAAAAAAATACATGAATTTACAGAAAATATTTTTTATTTTCGTTAGTTAGGCAGAAGAGTACGTACGTAGGTAGATAGCTGAGCAATGTGCTGTAAAAAATGATACCCGCAAGGAAATTCAGACGGGGGTAACGAAATTCGGAGGATTGGGCCTTCAAATATTTCATGAGTGCGGGCCGGGCCAACCTCTAGCTAGCTGGCCTTCGAGTACACCGCTCCGGCTCCCGCGGAGTTACTCTGAAGTGGGGCGAGCGAGTGGGGAGTTGGGACAGATGGAAGCGAAGTAGTGCCGGTACTCCGCAGTGAACTGACACACAAGCGACGACGGCAGACGAAGAGAGGAAACGGCGACAGCAACCAACCGTCGTAGTCGCCGTCAGGTCTCCTCTCCCTCCATTTACCTCTCACGATCGCGCGTGTGCACGCATTTGATTGAACACTAGTTTCCTTTTCTTCCCGGTTAATTCATCTCTCACGCGCGGGTGTGTGCACGGTGCTCTGAATTGCGCCTCCGGCTAGCGACGAATCAAATAAACCTAGAACAGGCCGAGTGGGTCTCTTTATTTGCGCTCATAAGTGCTTCTGCTTGGGTATTGAAGCATGTAATAATCTAATCAGCTTTTTCCCTGCAAAAAAAAAAATCTAATCGGCTTCGATCTGGATCTGGTAGAAACTGAAACGTCTCATGTGGAAGTGTAAATAAGGAGATTGCTGCTGCTGTTTTGTTGCAGCACTGTACTAAACTAGCAGGAGCCAAGTTCGGGAACATTCAAGTCAGGGTTGGATAAACTATCCACTAGACTGAAGCTCCCTTGCCGGCGCAATTCGGAAATGTAAATATTTTTTAGATCTGTCTCTGCTGCTACTGGATCTGGGACTGTCGCCATGGGTGACCGAGTGTGACTGAAATGCACAGCGTGTGACTTAATTCGTTTTTCTGTTACCCAACTAACACCATACATGCATCTCATATTCTCATCATCTCATGAGCATCTATCTCGGTGCTTTGAACTAGCATCCCTTCAGTCCTCGAATCATACATGCATTGGCCATTTTTCTTACCAGTTTATATCGCCATTTTAAGAATCATTTTGGTTGGTCAAATAATTTGTTTTTTGTTATAATATCTAATTCATTCTTCTAAGTATCTCGTATCTTTTAATCTGTTGCAGAGAAGCTGCAATTGGTTGCAAGAGAAAGAGCTGCTATATCTGTGTCGAAACATGTGGGAAACTCAAGGTTGGGCAGACCTACCAGAAGACCTGCTGCACTCCATCGTTGCTCGGCTGGGCCTGGGCTCCGGCCCGATCTTCTCGCCTTTGCTGCCACCTGCCGCTCATGGGGTGCTGCCTTCTCCGGCTCCTTAGCGACATTCCCACCTCTCCTTCTTCGACCTGATGTCCCTTTTTGCCCTCCTCATCCTAGCCGCTTCAGAAACAACATAGTGCCCAAACATCCATATCTTGTCACGGATATAGCTAAAGTCAAACAAGATAACAACCATTGCTCAGAGATTCCATCATTTCTGGAATGCCTTTGCTTTATAGGGGCTTCCTTTGGTCATGTCATTTTGTACAACAAAGAATCATGTACTGTTGTTCATGTTTTCAGACATGTTATTGTCTTGCCTCCACAATTACCAGTCTTAAAATGTGGCGAGCTCAACTATGGCGCCCTCACTGCTTCTCTGACATCACTGAACTCACATCTCATTGTCGAAACTGGACCGCACAATCTGTTTTGGCGGGTTGGTGGCCACTCTTGGGTGAGATGTTCTGCGCCGTATGGCACAATCAATCAAATCATGGTCTTCAAAGGGCGAGTGTTTGGCATGGATTCTGATAGCAGGATCTTCAAAATTCACTTGACACCCGAGATAAGCATGCAAGAACTCCCAGTTATGGAGTCAGCCATGATCAGCAAATGGCATCTTTCTAACGCATGGCTGGTGGCATGCGGAGATACACTTCTCTTGGTCGGCTTTCAGCACTAGTAGAAAAAGGGTCATCTGTCCCGGTTGGTGCCTTTTGTCCTGGTTGTCGAACCGGGACTAAAGGGTCGTTACTAATGCCCTAGCCCTTTAGTCCCGGTTCTTACACGAACCGGGACAGATGGGCCTCCACGTGGCCGGTGCGGCGAGCCCAGGCAGGAGGGCCTTTGGTCCCGGTTGGTGGCAATAACCGGGACCAATAGGCATCCACGCGTCAGCATTTCAGGGGCTGGGTTTTTTGTTTTTTTAGGGGGGGTTGGGGGTTTTGGGGGGGTTAATTTAGGTTTTTCATATATTGTGTTAGCTAGCTACTAATAGAGAGAAGTGTCCTCTCTTATCTCCGTGCTTGGTGGACGCTACGTACTATATACGTATAGAGAGGACTAGACACGCTAGCTATTAAGCAAATGAAGGAAACAGAAAATCGTCATGAACATATATATGCATATAGAGAGAAGTGATATCGACCACCTCTCCTTCTCCGAGAGATTGGTAGAACAACAAGTTCTCGTATATCTATCCGACACTACCGGCTACATATATACAATAATTATCTCTTACAATATAATCTCCTAATTATATATGAACACAGGGTTCACATAGTATTCTCCGTTTTCAGCGATCACGTGGTCAAGGAAGAATGCCGCCAATTCCTCTTGAATTGCTCGCATACGATCTGGTGGTAGGAGTTCATCCCGCATCCGAAAGATCTAATTTGAAGAAGGGGTCAATACATATATATATATATATATATATATATATATATATATATATATATATATATATATATATATATATATATATATATGAATATGAATAAATGAAACTCAACACAAATGATGGTAATAAAATAAAATTGTGAATAATATTTCTTACGCACTTCATATTGTTTGTCAGAGTAGCCCGCTCGCAGGTCGTGTAGCGGATGGACTCGCAAACTTAGTATCCACATTAATTATTCCCGGGTTCCTGCCACAACCACTTTACAAGAAATAGAGGTCAATCAAACTGATAGGCAAGCATGCTAAATGGTATTGATGAAACTAGCGCTTGAATCACTAGAAAATGCGCGGAACATGCTACTATAGGACTTACTTTCGGGTGTCTAAATTGCAGCTTTTTCGGCAGTCCCGAAGCTTTTTTGGTGAATTTTCTCCAAACCCTGCCAGACAAGGAAAACAATTACTTGATATCAGGAAATGAACAAAGTTGCTGATATGGTGGATAATGATCGATTTAACTTACTTCTCGAGCATTGAGTCATGTCCGCATAGTCCTGGGGATCTTTTCGTCTCGAGTCTAAGACGGTTACTAGTCCCTGCTCAAGCTTAATCTCTAGGAGAATATAGTGGAAGCTACGCACGCATGCATAAGTCATCAATTACATTACTATAACCTGGACTAATAAGGGAAACCGAATATGCACAAGACAGTAACACTCACTTGAAGTTGTAAGGAAAGAGTATTATATCTTTGTTTTCATTTATTACCACGATCGTAGCAAGTTGGCCTCGGTATTTTCGGCATGATATTTAACCTCAGTTGCATCTATGAGATTTGTGTTAATGAATCCAATATTACCGATTTGTCTTTTCTTGAATTCGGCGATCTTCAATCTGCATAATATAGTGAGGATAATTATAAATACATGCAATAATTATAAATACATGCAATTCGGCGATCTTCAGTGATAATTATATAGAGAGACTTAATGACAGAAGTAGTACTACTTACAGACAGTAGCAAGTGATCGTTGATTTATCGAGGGCCTTTTGATTGAAAAACTGAAAGAACTCCTCAAATGGAACATTCAACAATTCAATTCCAACGACGTCATGCTCCTCTTTAACTCTCAGCGTCAAAGTATTCCTCCCCCAGACTCTCTGCAGGTTTTCATGTACCAATCATGTAATCTTCGCATCATCGTTGTTAGAGATCTTTCATCTTTGACGAGAGGCTTCCCGTAATGGTATTTGTGTTCGTCCACTTCCAAGAAATCATAATGTACATCGTCGGCCAGGTAATCTCCAAGATTTCTATAACCGGGCACCATCCTCGGAACATTAGCGACGATGTCGCTAGACACCTTGAGCGGGGGGCACGATTGGTTCGCTTGTTCGCCGAGCTGGGCAAATTTTTTCCCAGCTCGTCGTTCTTTTAACCTTTGATCACTGACAGTACTTCCCGACCGCTCCGCTTCGACAAATGTATTTGCAATAATGCGCTCATAGTTGCCTTTCGGCGGAGACTTTGGTGGTTTTGTCAGGGCAGCCAGAGTGCGCTTCGCTTTCACCGGATCTACCTTCTCCTCCGGAGGTGGATATTTCTTTGCTTTCACCCCTTCAAAGAAGTTTGTCACTTCGGCTCGCACGATCTTCGTGGTTTCCTCCTCGGTCCTCTCGTATGGTAACTTCTCTGGAGTCTTCAGAGAAGGACCGAATCTGTATTGCCTCCCGTCTCTGGCTGTACTGCTAGACGCCGGCAGAGCAGACGGAGCGGCTGCGGCTGTCTTCTTTCCTTAGTTACGAGGCGGAGGAGAAGGACTACGACGCGCCGGAGCAGCCTAAGCGGCGGCGGGTCTCTTCCGCCCTTGCTGGCGAGGCGGAGAAGGAGGAGGCTGGCTGTTCGGGCGCGCCGGCGCAGGCGGAGAAGGAGGCGGAGTGCCGCCACGCGCCGGAGAAGGAGGCTGGGTGCCCTGATCACTCACCGGAGGAGGAGGCGGAGGAGGAGGCGGAGTGCCGCCACGCGCCGGAGAAGGAGGCTGAGTGCCCTGATCACTCGCCGGAGGAGGAGGCGGAGGAGGAGGCGGAGTGCCCTTACTCGCGGAGGAGGAGGAGGCGGCGGAGTCGTCCAGTTCAGAAGGTTGATGAGCTCCTTCCGCCATAGGCATGGACTCTTCAGAGCAGAACCCAGCCGAGTCTCCCCTTCACCGGTAGGGTGGTCAAGCTGGAGGTCCTCAAATCCCTTCGTTATTTCGTCCACCGTCACCCTAGCATATCCTTCTGGAATCGGACGATAGTGAAAAGTTGTGCCGGGTTCAGGAGGTCGAACAGAGCCGACAGCTGCCTTGACTGTGAAGTTCTGCCATTGCGTCATAAGGTGGCAATGTTGAGACTCCTGATAGCATCCACGGGGTAGCTAGCAGGAGCCGTCAAGACATGCTCCGGCTGAACCAGCTCGGTGGAAGCCACGCTGCTTCTCCGCTGAGATGGCGGGGTAGCTTCAGGGGTAGTTTCGGCAGGTCGCTTGCTGCGTGCTACGTCTCGTTCCTCTAGCGCTTGAACCCTTTCGTGCAGCTTCTGAATTTGGGTCTACTCCACTTTTTTCCTCCTCTCCTGGCATTTGTAACCGCCTACGTCCGGAAAACCAGCCTTCCATGAAATGGAGCCTGCCGTGCCTCGTGTCCGTCCAGGGTGCTCAGGATTCCCGAGGGCCATTGTGAGCTCGTCGTTCTCTCTGTCTGGAATGAACGTCCCTTGCTGCGCTGCATCGATATAGTGCTGAATCCTCTTGACTGGTATTCTCAAAAGCTCGTCCGTCCAAACGCACTTCCCTGATACAGGGTCCAAGGTTCCACCAGCCCCGAAGAACCAAGTCCGGTAACGGTCTGGCCAGTTCATTGTCTCTGGTTCGATCCCTTTATCAAGCAGATTATTCTCAGCCTTGGCCCACTTAGGCCGGGCTTTGAGGTAGCCACCTGACCCCATGCGATGGTGAAGCTTCTTCTTCGCAGCATTTTTCTTGTTTGTCGCTGACAACTTCTTACTCTTTTCTGATGTCCTGTGGGCCACAAATGCGGGCCAGTGATCTCTGATCTTCTCATATTTGCTGATGGATTCTGGTGTCTCTTCTTTGTCAACAAACGTTTTCAGCTCATTCTTCCACCTCCTGAATAGGTCTGCCATCTTCTTAAGAGCATGAGACTTGATTAATTTCTCTTTAACTGGCTTCTCCGGATCCTCCTCTAGCGGTAGGGTGAAATTTGCCTTCAGCTTAGTCCAAAGATCATCTTTCTGCATATCATTGACATAAGACACCTCAGGGTCTTCCTTCTTAGGCTTATACCATTGGTGGATGCTGATCGGGATCTTGTCCCTAACAAGAACCCCGCACTGAGCAGCAAATGCTTCCTTTGTCCGTATGGGTTTAATCGGTTGGCCGTCGCGCGCGATTGTTGTG
Source organism: Triticum aestivum (assembly GCF_018294505.1). Taxonomy (NCBI): domain Eukaryota; kingdom Viridiplantae; phylum Streptophyta; class Magnoliopsida; order Poales; family Poaceae; genus Triticum; species Triticum aestivum. Next base: position 41,046,480 of record NC_057814.1, on the reverse strand, counting down.
ATCTCAGACCTTTCATCCGAGCGCAACTTTCTCTTCGGGCCTCGTCTCTTTACCGAAGTTGTGCTCGATCCGGAGGGCTAGAAAAAAGAAGAAAGACGAGAGTTAATTAACATGTGTACATACCAAAACAATGAATGCATCAATTAGCTAGTCAGCACAGGCTTAACTAATATATTTAACTGGCCGGACTCTGTCCGGTCACCGGAGCCGTCACCACGGGTTTTTTTTTCCTTCTTGCACCAGCATTGGGTCACCGGAGCCATCATAATCATGTCTTTCCTCCCCCACTCTTCGATCAACGTAGCCTACTTCTTCACCCTGTTCTTTCAGGCCATCAGTGTCGTTAAGATACGACAAGACATCACCTCCGGCTAAGATTATGTCCCCCAACACCTCTTCTGCTTCCTCGTCTCGTCCATGCTCCATTGTTTCTGCAAATATTACAACATGGCAATTATTACACAAACATGACAGCAGGTGGATATATTAGTGCAAACGTAGACCTAGCTTATTCCGGGTTTGGGGTGGCCTCGGCAACGCTTCAAGGGTAGGGGCGCGACGGGAGGGGGTAGGAGACCGACATCGTTTTTTTCTAGGGTATGGGTGTCCTTGAGAGTTTTGGTCGAGCGAGGGGGCCGGGGGGTGCTCCCGTGGTATAAGTTATCACGGTCGAAGTTATCCGGGAGGGGGTTATATCGACACCGACGACATACATACATGGGAAAATAATGTTATCGGGGAGGGGGTAGGTCGAACCCCCCCCCCCCTAGTGTTGAAGTTATCGGGACACGGGGTATATCGACAACGACATATCCGATAAAAAATAAGAAGACGGAGAAGAAATAAAAAGAGGAGAAGAAGATATTAAAAGAGGAGAAGATTGAAGAAAAGAAAAAAAAAAGAGGAGAAGAAGAAAGGAATAGAGCAGAAGAAGAGAAAATAGAATATTCTATTTTCTCTTCTTCTCCTCTATTCGTTTCTTCTTCTCCTCTTCTTTTTCTTCTTTTTTCTTCTTCTTATTTTCCTTTTTCCTCTCCTTCCTTTTCTTCTTCTTCATTATCTTCCTAGCTAGATATATAATACTTTTCTAAAAATGTAACTTTTGCATATATAAAACTTTTTCTTCTTCTTCCTTCTTCCTTCTCTTCCTTCTTCCTTCTCTTCCTTCTTTTCCTAAATATATAAAACTTTTCTAAAAATAAAACTAACCTAAAATGTACTAAATCAGAGAACATATATAGATAAAACTAACCTAAAATGTACCCAAATGTACTAAAAATCTAACTTTTATACATATATACATTTATACATTTTTATAAAAATGCAAAAAACAAATCATCATATATATGAACAAAAAATCTGAAAAAAAAACAGGACATATAATCATATATACACACATACATATAATCACACATATGCACATAATCTGAAAAAAAAAATATCATATATATGAAAAAAACAGAGAGGAAGACCGGCGGCCGGACCGAACGTGGCGGCGGCGTGTGGTCGGGGCAGGCCGGGGGCGTGGGGCGGCGTCGGGGCAGGGGCTCGGGCCGAGGCGGCGCGTCGGGGTAGGGGCACGCGGGTCGGGGCGGCGCGTCGGGGCAGGGATACGGTCCGGGGCGGCGCGTCGGGGCAGGGCAACGGCGCGGGGCGACGGCAACAAGGAGTGGGCGGTGACGAGGAGCGGGCGGCGGGGCGGCGACGGCGAGCACGGGCAGCCTGGCGGCGTCGGCGAGCACGGGCAGCAAGGGCGCGGGGCGGCGACGGCGAGCACGGGCAGCCTGGCGGCGTCGATGAGTTCGGCGTCGTTGGGGGGCAAATGGTCGATGAAACTGAAAAATTTACAAGTCCTGCTTATATACGGAGAGCATTGGTACCGGTTCATGGCAGCAACCGAGACCAATGCCCCTTTTAGTCCCGGTTGGTGCCACCAACCGGGACCAAAGGTCTCTTTTCAGCAGCCCAAAAGGGCGGGAAGCGGCGGCCTTTGGTCCCGGTTGGTGGCACCAACCGGGACTAAAGGGGGGGCATTGGTACCGGTTAGTGCCACGAACCGGTACCAATGCACCCCTTTAGTATCGGTTGGTGCCATCAACCGGGACCAAAGGCCTTGTGCTGCTGCGCCCGCGTCGAAAGTTTAGTCCCACCTCGCTAGTTGAGAGGGGCGCGCAGTGGTTTATAAGCCCCACTGCCGCTCCCCTCTCGGGCTCCTCTCCATTGCAGGCTTACGGGCCTAATTGTCACTGCTATGCCAGATGGGCCTACTGGGCCTTCTGCGGTCGTGAATCCTGGCCCATCGATGGGTTCTAGTCGTATTCAGGCCGTGGTGGCCCAGTAGGTGGCATATTTTTTATTTTTTGCCTGTTTTTTTGTTTTCTTTTTTGCTTTATTTATTTTGTTTTGTTTCTACTTACAACAAAAAACTTATTTATTTTATTTTATTTTGTTTCTAATTACTTATTTATTTTACTTTATGATAATTCTTTTTGCTATTAAAGTTTCTAACAAAAAAAGTTCTTTATGAAAATTCTTTTTTCTTTCAATGATTTTGAACAGAAAATACTTCGATAATTTTAGTTGCATCAATTTTATATAATTTTAGTTTCAATAATACTAGAGGTTACTTATAATGCTTTGAACAGAAAATACTTTGATAATTTTAGTTTCATAAATTTTATTTATGTTATTAAAGTTTATTTTATTTTGTTTGTACTTATATATTTTATTAAAGTTTATATTATTTTGTTTCTAATTACTTATTTATTTTATTTGTTATTTTTCATGCATTTACTGATTATTTTCAGCTATAAGACCCTAAAATTGAGAAGCATTTCAAATGAACTCTGAAAAGGTTGAAAGTTGGCATGGTATCATCATTTCATCCACATAGCATGTGCAAGAAAGTTGAGAGGGTTACGGCAAAAACTGGATGCACTTCGTGTACAAAACGGACAATCTCTTTCGAAGTATCAGGATTTCATACGGAAACTCGTCTGTTACAAAGGGATTTCATTTTTTAAAACTTATTTGAACTCCTGACTTTTTGTGTGTTCAAAATGCACCATTCAAAGCCACATCATCAATTTTCAACCCTTTCTAACTTCATTTCTTATTTTTCATGCATTTATTGATTATTTTGAGCTATAAGACCCTGAAATTGAAAAGCATTTCAAATGAACTCTAAAAAGGTTGAAAGTTGGCATGGTATCATCATTTCATCCACATAGCATGTGCAAGAAAGTTGAGAGGGTTACGGCAAAAAATGGATGCACTTCGTGTACAAAACGGACAATGGTATCATACTCGTCTGTTACAAAGTTGGCATGGTATCATCATAATAGTTGCGGGAGAAAGTCTTCACTTTTTCTTCGCTTGTGTCATTTGCTTATTGCGCCGTAACCATGGATAATCTTCATCGTTTATCAGGATGCTTGGGTCAGCCTTGACTTTGAAGGGAGGAATTTCATGAAACTTTTCATAATCTTCAGACATATCTGTCTTGCCCTCCACTCCCACGATGTCCCTTTTTCCTGAAAGAACTACGTGGCGCTTTGGCTCATCGTATGATGTATTCGCTTCCTTATCTTTTCTTTTTCTCGGTTTGGTAGACATGTCCTTCACATAGATAACATGTGCCACATCATTGGCTAGGACGAACGGTTCGTCAGTGTACCCAAGATTTTTCAGATCCACTGTTGTCATTCCGTACTGTGGGTCTACCTGTACCCCGCCTCCTGACAGATTGACCCATTTGCACTTAAACAAAGGGACCTTAAAATCATGTCCGTAGTCAAGTTCCCATATGTCCACTATGTAACCATAATATGTGTCCTTTCCCCTCTCGGTTGCTGCATCAAAGCGGACACCGCTGTTTTGGTGGTGCTCTTTTGATCTTGGGCGATCGTGTAAAATGTATTCCCATTTATCTCGTATCCTTTGTAAGTCAATACAGTCAAAGATGGTCCCCTGGACAACGAGTACAACTCATCACAAACAGTGTTGTCACCTCTGAGACGTGTTTCCAACCAACTGCTGAAAGTCCTGATGTGTTCACATGTAATCCAGTAGTCGCACTGCTCCGGGTGTTTGGAGCGCAGACTGTTCTTGTGTTCATCGACATACGGGGTCACCAAGGTAGAGGTCTGTAGAACTGTCTAGTGTGCTTGAGACCAAGAATGCTCGTCCCTGCATATTATGGAGTCCGCTCCTAGCGTGCCTTTTCCAGTCAGTCTCCCCATACCACGATTTAGGGAGACCTATCTTCTTAAGGCCAGGAATGAAGTCAACACAAAACCGAATGACATCCTCTGTTTGATGGCCCATGGAGATGCTTCCTTTTGGCCTAGCGCGGTTACAGACATATTTCTTTAGGACTCCCATGAACCTCTCAAAGGGGAACATATTGTGTAGAAATACGGGCCCCAGAATGACAATCTCGTCGACTAGATGAACTAGGACGTGCGTCATGATATTGAAGAAGGATGGTGGGAACACCAGCTCGAAACTGACAAGACACTGCGCCACATCACTCCTTAGCCTTGGTATGATTTCTGGATCGATCACCTTCTGAGAGATTGCATTGAGGAATGCACATAGCTTCACAATGGCTGATCGGACGTTTTCCGGTAGAAGCCCCCTCAATGCAACCGGAAGTAGTTGCGTCATAATCACGTGGCAGTCATGAGACTTTAGGTTCTGGAACTTTTTCTCTGGCATATTTATTATTCCCTTTATATTCGACGAGAAGCCAGTCGGGACCTTCATACTGAGCAGGCATTTAAAGAAGATTTCTTTCTCTTCTTTCGTAAGAGCGTAGCTGGCAGGACCTTCATACTGCTTCGGAAGCATGCCGTCTTTTTCGTGCAAACTTTGCAGGTCCTCCCGTGCCTTAGGCGTATCTTTTGTCTTTCCATACACGCCCAAGAAGCCTAGCAGGTTCACGCAAAGGTTCTTGGTCACGTGCATCATGTCGATTGAAGAGCGGACCTCTAGGTCTTTCCAGTAGGGTAGGTCCAAAAATATAGATTTCTTCTTCCGCATGGGTGCGTGTCCCTCAGCGTCATTCGGAACAGCTAGTCCGCCGGGACCCTTTCCAAAGATTACGTGTAAATCATTGACCATAGCAAATGCGTGATCACCGGTAGGCATGGCGGGCTTCTTCCGGTGATCTGCCTCACCTTTGAAATGCTCGCCTTTCTTTCGACATTGATGGTTGGTCGGAAGAAATCGACGATGGTCCAGGTACACACTCTTCCTGCATTTGTCCAGGTATATACTTTCAGTGTCATCTAAATAGTGCGTGCATGCGTGGTATCCCTTGTTTGTCTGTCCTGAAAGGTTACTGAGAGCGGGCCAATCGTTGATGGTTACAAACAGCAACGCGTGCAAGTTAAATTCCTCCTGTTTGTGCTCATCCCACGTACGTACACCGTTTCCATTCCACAGCTGTAAAAGTTCTTCAACTAATGGCCTTAGGTACACATCAATGTCGTTGCCGGGTTGCTTCATGCACATCCAAGGAGGAAGATTATACATACATAGAGTCATGGGCCAGGTGCTGTGATTGCTGCTCTGCTCCCCGAAAGGATTAATGTCATCCACGCTTAAACCAAACCATACGTTCCTTGGGTCAGCTGTAAACTCAGCCCAGTACTTTCTCTTGATTTTTCTCCACTGCGACCCGTCAGCGGGTGCTCTCAACTTCCCGTCTTTCTTACGGTCCTCACTGTGCCATCGCATCAACTTGGCATGCTCTTCGTTTCTGAACGGACGTTTCAACCGTGGTATTATAGGAGCATACCACATCACCTTCGCAGGAACCCTCTTCCTTGGGGGCTCGCCGTCAACATCACCAGGGCCATCTCGTCTGATCTTATACCGCAATGCACCGCATACCGGGCATGCGTTCAGATCCTTGTACGCACCGCGGTAGAGGATGCAGTCATTAGGGCATGCATGTATCTTCTGCACCTCCAATCCTAGAGGGCATACGACCTTCTTTGCTGTGTATGTACTGTCGGGCAATTCGTTATCCTTTGGAAGCTTCTTCTTCAATATTTTCAATAGCTTCTCAAATCCTTTGTCAGGCACAGCATTCTCTGCCTTCCAATGCAGCAATTCCAGTACGGTACCGAGCTTTGTGTTGCCATCTTCACAATCGGGGTACAACCCTTTTTTGTGATCCTCTAACATGCGATCGAACTTCAGCTTCTCCTTTTGACTTTCGCATTGCGTCCTTGCATCGACAATGACCCGGCGGAGATCATCATCATCGGGCACTGGTTCCTCTTGATCTTCAGCAGCTTCCCCCGTTGCAGCATCATTGGGCACATCGTCTGGTTCCTCTTGATCTTCAGCAGCTTCCCCCGTTGCAGCATCACCGTATTCAGGGGGCACATAGTTGTCATCGTCCTCTTCTTCTTCGCCGTCTTCCATCATAACCCCTATTTCTCCGTGCCTCGTCCAAACATTATACTGTGGCATGAAACCCTTGTAAAGCAGGTGGGTGTGAAGGATTTTCCAGTCAGAGTAAAACTTCGTATTCCCACATTTAGGGCATGGACAACACATAAAACCATTCTGCTTGTTTGCCTCAGCCACTTCGAGAAAATCATGCACACCCTTAATGTACTCGGAGGTGTGTCTGTCACCGTACATCCATTGCCGGTTCATCTGCGTGCATTATATATAATTAAGTGTGTCAAAAACCATTACAGAACATCATGAATAGATAATTAAGTGACCAAATTAATAGAAGTTTATCATCACATTAAAACCAAAGTACATACATAGTTCTCATCTAACAACATATAGCTCTCCAGAGCATCTAATTAATTAAACCATATATTGAAACTATGTAAAACATTTCAATGCGAAAACAAATGCGATCATAATCGCAACCAAGGTAACAATTGATCCAACGGCATAATGATACCAAGCCTCGGTATGAATGGCATATTTTCTAATCTTTCTAATCTTCAAGTGCATTGCATCCATCTTGATCTTGTGATCATCGACAACATCCGCAACATGCAACTCCAATATCATCTTCTCCTCCTCAATTCTTTTTGTTTTTTCCTTCAAGAAATTATTTTCTTCTTCAACTAAATTTAACCTCTCGACAATAGGGTCGATTGGAATTTCTGGTTCACATACCTCCTAGATAAATAAAATCTATGTCACGTTGGTCGGCATAATTTTCATCAACAATAAATGAACAAATAGTTATAAAGATAATATATACCACATCCGAATCATAGACAGGACGAGGGCCGACGGGGGCGGATACCGAAACCATCGCACTATATAATAACAAGCAATAAAATAGTAAGAAAATTAGACAAGTATCTATCTAAAGTAAGATTTTTTTTCTTTCAGAAAGAAGATAAGAACAAGAGGCTCACCACGGTGGTGCCGGCGACGAGATCGGCGCGGGCGATCGATGGCAGTGAAGACGAGAATGGGACATGACGGGCCGCTAAACCTAGACAAATCTCGAGGAAAATGGAGCTTTGAGGTCGAGCTTTGAGAGGAGAAAGCTTAACTAGTGTGGCTCGGGCATTTCATCGAACACCTCATGTGCATAGGAGGTGAGCTAGAGCACCACAAAGCCCTCCCCTCGCCGGCCAGAGAAAAACAAAGCACTGGAGTGCTCTGCTCGCGGGCGAGGGGTATATATAGGCACCTCATTGGTCCCGGTTCGTGGCATGAACCGGGACTAAAGGGCAGCCTGTGGTCCCGGTTCAAGCCACCAACCGGGACCAATGGTGGTGGGCCAGGAGCGAGGCCCATTGGTCCCGGTTCGTCCCACCAACCGGGACCAAAGGGGCCAGACGAACCGGGACCAATGCCCCCACGAGGCCCGGCAGGCCCCTGGCCTCACGCACCGGGACCAGTGCCCCCATTGGTCCCGGTTCTGGACTAAACCGGGACTAATGGGCTGACTCGGCCTAAACCAAAGCCCTCTTTTCTACTAGTGCACGGACCTCTTAAGGTGTTGGGGGTAACCCTCATAGTCTTCCGCCTTGACCTATCATCTGAGGCTGCATGATGGGTAAAGGTGGAGAAGCTAGAGAATTGGGAGATATTCATCAGCACTGACAAGAGAACCCAGCCATTGTCTTGCCTTAACCCGGAGATATGGGGAGGGAGGAGCAACTGCATATACTGCTATTACCATGAGGCTGAAAATTGGGTTTCAGTTGAAGTGGGCAAGCCGTTGCAGGGAGATGGCTCTAAACTCAATCCAAACGTCTTCATTTTCATGGGCTGTGACAGCAGGGTGCAACCTATGCGGGTTGTCCCCAGCACGCTCTCTTGGCGTCGGTGATGGTGATTACTGTGATGACTTTGTAAGGATTTGAAGTGGATTCACTTGTAAGGATTTGTAAGAATCTATTCACCTTAGTTGTTGATAGCAGAATTTTGTAACTTGGGTAGGAACGGATTATGTTGGTCCCAACAGATATTAAATTCCAGCACGATGACTTTGAACTTGAATCAAGTCATGGAAATGGTGATGCATGACCTCATTCAAGAATATTATTTAACTATGGGAGGTGGGGGGGGGGGGGGGGGGGGGGGGGGGGGGGGCTGCTACCAAATTATTATTTTTTGTGCTTGGCCATCTATTAGTAGGAAACTTGAACTTAGCAGATCTGTACAAGTTCCCTGGTGATTTTGGAGAGGCAGATCTCTACAAGTTCTAACAGATTTTTCCTAAGTTGTTGCTTTAACAGCTGGGCCTGTTCATTTCAAGCAGTTATGCAGCTTGGATGGGTCTATTTAATGAAAGCAGAAAAGGAGATTTTGTTTCCAGAGGAATTCACTCCCTCCATTGTGCAGCTTCTTTTACGTTAATACATAATTAACATGTACATCTGCAAATACATAAATCAATTATATATGACTCGCCATGTCTATGGTATTCGAAGGTGGAAAACAGGGTAATAAACCTGTTTTCTGTTAAGCGTTTATTGTTTGCAAATTGTCAAATATTGTGAGTTAATCAAACAGAACAGTGCATTATACGTTTTGGGAAAGTTATGTATGATAATATATTTTTTTGGTAATATGTTTCTAAAATTTAGATTTTATAACATCTTTGTACAAAATTTGTCCTAATGTACATAAAACCAATGTTTTAAATAGTGGGCTATGCTAAATAGCGGCGAACCTCCAAATCAGGTATAGCGGGCTATATTGGGCTATTTGTACATAAGACCATTTAACGGGACCCTGCTGAAAAGGCTATAGCGGGTGGCTATTTAAAACTATGCATAAAACTAGTACAAGATCATCCAGAACAATTTTTTTCTTGGCGAGAACACCCACAACAACTGATACAACAATGCCCTCATTTGGATGTAGTAACACAAATCAGTGGGAAATAAATTTGTGGAAGAATACACATGCAAAAGAAAGATACCTGTGATGGTTGCCAGCTTGATGGGCACATGATATGGTCGTTATTAAGTTGATTCCAACTTTGATCCAACCTTCAGACTTCTCAAGAAAGAGGCACCATGTAGACCGATGGCTTCCAGCACATCCCCAACTTGAGTCTCCCTACCTGAATGCTCGTGGAGATAAAATGCAGCACTCAGGATGAAGCTGTCAGGTTTCAGTAACCCGCGTGTTGTCTCGAAGAGCGATATGCCCTCGTCGACGCGGCCGTGCAAAAGGTACGCCCTCATCATTGCCCGGCAACAGGCCAAATCAACAGCCACACCAGTCTCCTGCATCTGGCAGCAGATCCTCTGGGCTTCATCAATCTGGCCTTCCTTCAGAAATGCGAAAATGAGGTGGCTGAAATGAGGGCATGAAGGGGTTATGCCCTGATCAATGCGATGTACGTCGTCGAGTCGGAAACGTGACCTTGTGATTGCATCTTTTGGCAAACAATTTCTGCTTCATCATGCAGCCTGGAAGTTGCGTAGGCATTGATCATGGAGTTGAAACTGATCTGCACACTGATTGCAAGTTTCAGTCACACTAGTCAATCTCAAGGCAGATAACTATAATTTCAGAAGTCATACACCATGGGAAGCATGCCTTTCCAGGCATGATACCAAGTTCCTTCATTCTATCAAATAGCCAAGACGCGTCCTGATGCCTCCCTGCAGAAATTGCACTGAATACTATGAACAGGAGTGGGGGGGGGGGGGGGGGGGGGGGGGGGACTTGCTGAACATGACAAGGGTAATGTTCTTTGATTCCTCTACGCAAGATAGAAGGTACAAACCAGCCTTCCCATAGAAGTTAGGCATGTTTGTGTATATCTTCTCGTCGATTGGTAAGCCTAGTTCTTGTGCAGAAGTAAACATTTCAGCAGCCTTGTCCAGCTTTCCTCCTAGCCATAGACATTGAACAAGAAAACTAAAGCTAATGATAAAGTGGTCTCAAGTCTCAACACAAACATATAAGAGAAAAAACGGGTGCACATTCTGGCTCCCATTTTGCTATGTTTTATCAAGATTATCTACCTTATCATTATATTGACTGTCTGCAAAGATCGACAAACGCTAGATAACATCATGCGATCATATATGCTGAGAGCTGAGTATAGTTTGCCTGGTTGGAAACTAAAGCTGTAGCAGTTAGCCATGCCGCCCTTGCCCTGAAATTTTTCCTTTCCCACCTTATGAAGAGGAAAATATGTTATCCAGAGCTGACTCGAGCATCGACTTGATAAAAGTATTGTACGCAACGATATCAAGCTCAATTTCACCATCGAAGCAGTCATGTATGATGTTCTCTGCCTCCTGAAATTTCCCTGGGAGTAATTTCGCAGTGTCATACACAGTAGCGAAATGCCGCACCAAACTAACTGCACGAGCGTTGGTAGCAATAAAAATTTGTTTACCATGTTTGGTTAGGTGAGTGACAAGTATGCTAGTCGTGACAACATATCTGCTATGACCTTGATAATCCATTTTCATAAAGAAATGGTTTGCCTCCTCGATTTTGCCACGCTTATATAATGCATCAACCATGGCTCCACGATTTTTTAAATTCTTATAGTGGCCATATTGGACAATCGAAGTAGCTGTTGCAGAATATTCAGGCTTGACTCCCAACTCAGTGAGTTGTTCATGAAGGAATTTTGCCTAATGTGTACTCCCTGCAGAAAAATATATAAAAAGCAGTGAGTGATAGTATACATAGGCATAATCAGTGTAGAACTTCTCTTCCTCACCTTCCCCACACAATTTCCTGATCAATTGGCACATGATGGACGAACCCGCAGGTGTGTCCAACAAGGATCTCAAGGTTGTATTCAACACTGAATGGTCAGTTTGATAAGCTAGTGCCTTATGACGCCCCCAATTCAATCGTACACTAATCGTACACGTAAATGTGTATGATGTCTACTACGCAACTGTATCCATGTAGACGTTGTTGGGCCTCCAAGTGTAGATTTTTGTAGGACAGTAGTAAATTTCCCTCAAGTGGATGACCTAAGGTTTATCAATCCTAGAAGGCGTAGGATGAAGATGGTCTTTCTTAAATAACCCTGCAACCAAATAACAAAGAGTCTCTTGTGTCCCCAGCACACCCAATACAATGGTAGATTGTAGGTGCACTAGTTTGGCGAAGAGATGGTGATACAAGTGCAATATGGATGGTAGATATAGATTTTTGTAATCAGAAAATATAAAAATAGCAAGGTAACTTGTAGTAAAAGTGAGCGAAAACGGCATTGCAATGTTTGGAAACAAGGCCTAGGGTTCATACTTTCACTAGTGAAAGTTCTCTAAACAATGATAACATAATTAGATCATATGACAATCCCTCAACGTGCGACAAAAGTCACTCCAAAGTTCCTATCGCGGAGAATATAAGATGAAATTCCTTGTAGGGCACCAAACCGCCTCAAAGTTATTCTTTCCGATCAATCCATTGAGCTATTCCTATAAGTGTCACAAACATCCCTAGAGTTCGTAGTAAAATAACACCATATGACACACTTCAATCAACCTAATGTCACCACAAGTATCCGTGGATCAACTATATGATATGCATCAAACAACTTCAGATTCATAATATTCAATCCAACATAAAGAACCTCAAAGAGTGCCCCAAGATTCCTACCGGAGAAACAAGGACGAAAATGTGCATCAACCCCTCTGCATAGATTACCCCAATGTCACCTCCGGAATCCACGAGTTGAGTGCCAAAACATAAATCAAGTGAGTTAATAGAATGCCCAATTGTCACCACGGGTATCCCATGCAAGACATACATCAAGTGTTCTCAAATCCATAATAGTATTCAATCCGATAATAGTGAAACCTTAAAGGTAAAACTCAATTCATCACAAGAAGGTAGAGGGGGAGAAACACCATATGATTCAACTATAATAACGAAGCTAACGGTACATCAAGATCGTGCCATATCAAGAGAGAGAGAGAGAGATATCAAACGCATAGCTACTGGTACATATCCTCAGTCCCGAGGGTGAACTACTCCCTCCTCGTCATGGAGAGCGCCTACATGACGAGGATGGCCAGCGGTGATGGTTTCCCCCTCCGAAAGGGTGCAGGAATGGGCTCCCGATTGGTTTTTAGTGGCTACAGTGGCTTGCGGCGGCGGAACTCCCGATCTAGGTTTATTTCTGGGGGTTCTATATTTATAGGAATTTTTGGCGTCGGTTTCATGTCAGGGGGGGTCCACGAGTCAGTGACAAGGCAGGGGGTGCGCCCTAGGGGGGTGGGGGCGCCCTCCACCCTTGTCGTTGACTCGGGACTCTTCTGGCCCAACTCTTTTGCTTCTGGGGCTTCTTCTGGTCCATAAAAAATCCCCATAAATTTTCAGCTCCTTTGGACTCCGTTTGATATTCCTTTTCTGCGAAACTCAAAAACAAGGAAAAAACAGAAACTGGCACTGGGCTCTAGGTTAATAGGTTAGTCCCAAAAAATTATGAAATATAATATAAATGCATATAAAACATCCAAAACAGATAATATAATAGCATGGAACAATTAAAAATTATAGATGCGTTGGAAACGTATCAGTGTACGATCAAGTTAAGAGACTAACAGGAAGATGTCACAACACAACTCTAGACGCAAATTAATGTCATACAAGCTTTATATAACAAGCTAGCCAGGGGCCTCGAAGGCTCGAATACATCATCTAAAAAACAAACGAGTCAGTGAAAGCAACAATATATGAGTACAGACGTAAGTTAAACAAGTCTGCCTTAAGAAGGCTAGCACAAAAGTAGCAACGATCGAACAGGAAAGGCCTCCTGCCTGGGAGCCTCCTAACTACTCCTAGTCGGCGACGGCCTCGGCGTAGTAGTAGGCACCCTCAGGGTAGTAGTAGTAGTAGTCGTCGGTGGTGGAATCTAGCTCCTGGGATCCGTCATCTGATCGCAGCAATCGGGTATGGGGGAAAAGATGTAGCAAAGCAACCGTGAGTACTCATCCAAAGTACTCGCAAGACTTACATCAGAGCTATGCTAAGTATGCATCGGTATCAAAGGAATGGGGCTATATATTTGGAGTAGACTGTAGAAATGACAGAAGAGAAGGGAAAGCCTAGCCTGTCGAGGACTAGCATCTTTCAGCATCTTGCAGCATTAGAAGAGCGCAGATCAGCATATTATAAAGTAGTAGTTTCTTGTAGTAACCACGCCCAGAGATCCTTTCTCGACTACCCGCGACAAAGTAATCCCGAAGCCATCATATCCATTACATGCCTCAGCATCAAGTTCTAGTTGTATCGATCGGGATACAACTCCGAGCGTCCGTTACCGTGGACACGTCTATTCAAATAGATTAAACTTTCCTGTAGGGGTGCACAAAGTTACCCAACACGCTCGATCAACTCCGGCCGGACACACCATCAGGTCATGACCGGCCTCGGACGGTTAATACACCGCGGTCCTAAGCGCGCAAGAGTCTTGATCCCATCGCACTTTGCACTCCTACATGTTGCGTACGCGGCCGGTGTCAGTCCTGGCTACCTCCTACTACAAGGCAGGTGCCTACGCGGGCCACCCAGGCGCACGCCGCTCAGTCGCTGACGTCCGAAGAGCTTTCGGCTGATACATACTTCCAACAAGCTTGTTCATTTCAAGCAGTAATGTAGCTTGTGTGATATTCGACAGGCTATGCCTTCACACTGGATTCTAACAGATTTGTCGTAAATTATATGTTTAACAGCCAAGCTTGTTCATTTCAAGCAGTAATGTAGCTTGTGTTGGTCGATTGAATGAAAGAATTATAGTGGATTGTTTTTTTATTTACAGAAGTATCCAGTCCCAAGTACAATGCATGAGTTATCTTCTATTGTGCAGCTTCTTTTACTTTAACTAGTCAAGTGGCCCGCCCGATGTGCGGGCTAGTATTTATAAAGTTATGTTGAGAGCATAGATATTTTTTTTGGTTTCATCTAATGAAAATGGTACTAAATGTGACGACATTTTAAAATATGAGCCTTTTGCAATAATTTTTTTCTTAGTTACGTTCGGTTTTGTCATTGATATGGCCATGCTATTCATCACTATGGGTGAGGAATTCTGATTCCTCACCCCTCGCCCACCCCATGGACAAACTTAAAAATTACAATGGGGAGGGAGGAGACTAATATAATCTCCCATCGTAACAAAACAGAGCGTGGTAATTTTACAACATGCATGTCTGTAAGTTACGCCCTGCATGTGAGAAACCATTATGACGTCAGAAACCCGTCATAACTTACTAACATGCAGAATGTAAAATTACCTCTCTCCCTTTTACTATGATGGGAGCTCTATTTTACCCCTCCCACTGTAATTTTACCTCAAGTCTTTTTATTTCTTATGTTTCGAAGTTTTGGTGGGCTAGGTGTGAGGAATTAGAATTCTTGCCTAGGGCTATAAATAGTGTATATATATTATGGAATAATCATGTACCTGCTTGTTATGCTGATAATACTATCTTTTCAAAATCATTCCTATTGTTCAATTTATATTGATAGAATTTTGTATACGTATATCTGCTAATGTTGTGTAAGAATGCCATATTAACATGTTTAGTTGTATATGTATGTACCTATAATATTCGTCAATTGTGTTTGACCTAGTCTATAAAATTGATTGTGAACATCTTAGTGAACATATTTTCAGTTATTGAATTTGGTATATGAAATAAAAGGGCATTTATATATTATATATCCATTAAAATGCTTCGCGTTAACTTTTCTTTATTGGTGGACATTAATTTCGTTTAAGTTAAAACACATACTACACTCGAAGCAGGACCGGCGTTGATTCATCTTCTCACCTAAGCATCCCATTGTCCTGAAAAGACCACCTTAGAAAGAGGAGGATACCTCTCACCTAAGCATCACATTGACCTGAAAAGACCACCTTAGAAAGAGGAGGATACCTTGCGCACAGTTATAGCTGCACCGCATCCATGACCAACTTTATGTGCTCTATGGAAAATCCATAGTTGTACTACCAGTTCAAGAGAAGACCAGATTCGCCAATACGCAGCAGCCGGTAACGTCACTGGGCCGATGTCGAACTCGATACCCAGTTGCATAGTCAGTTTTGACGGGCCATGGTTCCACCCGTATGACAGTGTCAGTTTCAATAGGGCGAGGGAAGTCATTGCGTTTATATGTTCTATTTATCACTTAAGAGGCGATGGGTAGGCAATTCGCGGTGTTGTTTTTGTGCTCAGAATAAGACAATCCAACATTTATTCCTTGAATACCCACTTGCCAAGTTATTTTGGAGAACGATTCATATAGCTTTTAATATCAATCCTCTAGTAGATATTGCGTCTTTGTTTGGGACGTGGTTAGCTGGGGTTGAACAGATCACGGCAGCTCGTATTCGGATTGGAATATATGCGTTATTATGGGCTATATGGAACTGCAGAAATGATATGATTTTTAACAGACAACACAACTTATCTTTTTTGCAGGTTATCTTCAGAGCTACAGCTTGGATCCGTACGTGGTCCTTACTCACTCCTATGGACTCCAGGGAGCCTTTGGTTACTGGGTGTAACCAATGGGAGATGGTGGCTCGGGGTATATTCAACCGGTTCGGATGGCGTTCGCATAACAGGATAGGAGTCTAGAGAGCTTATCCTTTTTATCACCGTATCGGTTGTCTTTGTCCGCTTGTAATTTTCAGGTTTATGTACTCTGTTTTGCTCCGTTTGCGAGCTGTAAGACCTTTACGATGATACTTTCTGGATTTTTAATAAGAGGGCCGCATGCATCATCGTGATGTAGAGGCCGGGGGTATACCTCCATTTCCAAAAAAAAAATCAAATATATGCTCACACATTCCCCAAGCATCAGGGTTCCAATTTTATAAGAGACGATGCAACAAATGATAAATTTTCTAAATAGTTGTAGTTTAGTATACTGTAGCCCGACGAAAGCAAACCTGATTTTTTTATAGGTCTCAAGTGTCGTGCCCAACAGTTATGCGCATAAGGGGAAAAAGAGGTGTCAACGCCTCAAGCTTGGACATGCTTTTTATCTAGCCTCTTGGGATCTGTACATCATAGAAATAAAAAAAAGGCAAACAATCAACGAAACTTGCATATGCACCAGTTCCTAGCTAGCCGGTTGTGTACGTGCTTTAATCTTCCATCCATGCGAGTCACAGAGGATGAGAATTAAACAATGGTCCGTGTGCCTCTTAATTAATAATGAATTGAACAATTATCTACCTGAGAATTTTGAAAAGAAGTAAAAGTGTCTACCAAACTTGCGGGTTTGCCCCTGTACATCGCCATACTGCTAGTCCTTCCGTCGGCGGAGCTTGGATGTTGCTCAGGCAACCACGCAAGGGCACGGTCGATTGGCTGGTAAGATGTGCCGGCGGCGCTGCCCTAGTATTCATTATTATTATTTTTGCTTAGGGGTTCCCTCGTATATTTCTTTTATATACATAGCATTGCTCCATGGTTTGCCGAGACGGGATCGAGGGTGCATTGAGAGGTGCGGCGGTCCTCATGTGTATAGTTTTTTTTTCTTTCTCAAAGATAGATATAGTCCGTTTATTTTTAAATTAAGAATAAATATAAAGGCCCACCAAATTAATGGCTAGATGTTTCTAATTATTGCGGGTTTTTCTGAATTATTTCTCTTTTTTCTTATTAGCCCATTAATTACTTTTTATATATAATTGATAGCTGGTGCTTTACTCTTTCTTATAAAGAAACAACCTAATCATAAAATAATGCAAATTTCAGATATCTATGTTTGAGCATGTCAAGACGGAAATTTTACAATTAATTCAGCCTTTCAGTTGATGGCGTATATTCTAGGAAATTCTCTATTGCAGTTGTATATGGGTCAAGATGCTACTTTAACCGGTCATCAAATATTTACTGGTTGATGCTTATTTATTTATCGGTGCTGATTGAATTTTAAATATGAAATATATACGGTTTTAGTTTTCATGAATAACTTGATATGTTTTCTTTTCATGATTGACATTATTATATTTGTTGTATAGGTCTTTTTGACCGGAACTATTTCCTTGTATCATTATCCTATGGTCCTAAATAATTTTTGGTATT
Source organism: Triticum aestivum (assembly GCF_018294505.1). NCBI lineage: Eukaryota > Viridiplantae > Streptophyta > Magnoliopsida > Poales > Poaceae > Triticum > Triticum aestivum. Next base: position 41,028,937 of record NC_057814.1, on the reverse strand, counting down.
ACGGGTTAACCAACAATTACCCTGGTGAAATGTAATTCCATGACCCATTTTAAAAGCGAGTCCGAGGTAGTTGCACAACGAAAGGTGACCCTACGACCAGTATGGTTTTGGGCACGTAGAAGAGGACATAAGTAAATTTTGAGTATTACATGTGCTCATATCAAAGATAAGACCATAGAAATATTATAAATCCTTACAGACAAAGGTCTGAGGATCGTTATCGTCTGAACACATCGATCTAAGTCCGGGTCTCGGCACATCCTAACTTTGAAGTGGTCTCCGCTCAAGGCTCAACCAGTATCTGTGTTTCGTGTTTGGAGCTCGATGATGGACTCCAGTGACCCTGGATGTAGAAGCAATCAATAATGGTAAAGAGCGGCTATAGGACCGGTATAAATCCTTACAGACAAAGGTCCGAGGATCGCTATCGTCTGAACACATTGATCTAATAAGTTCGGGTCTCGGCACATCCTAGCTTTGAATGGATCTCCGCTCAAGGCTCAATCAGTATCTGTGTTTCGCGTTTGGAGCTTGATGATTGACTCCAGTGACCCTAGATGTAGAAGCAATCGATAATGGTAAAGAGCGGGTATAGGACCGGAAGAACCGAGCTGCTAGCATAGGCGTTTCGAACATAGGTGTCACAAAAACACAGAGTTCGGACCTAGCAAGATGAGTTGTAGGAAGTTGGACAGCGGAAGAATAGCCCTGGACCAGTATTTTTTTGCCTTGTGAGAGTTGACATTGTTGCCTCTGGTCGTTTCGTCAATCAGCTCGACACCGGTGGAAAATATGACCCAAGGAACCACCGCAGAATAGGACCATAGAAACCAAGGATTTTTTTTTTCATATGTCCATGTATATAAAACATGGCTGTACATTTTTATTATATATAGGGGAATGCACGCAATTTATTTTTCGATACGTGAGTGTCTCCTGGAAAGATTGCATGCATGCATATATGCATCCACCCACGTCCTGCTTAGCTTTTTTAGGAAACGTGCTCCTCCAGGAAACGTGCCATCCTCTCTTTTCTTTCTTTAGGAAACGTACCATCCTTTCCTTTTTTACAGCAAACGTACCATCCTTTTTTTTCACTAATGGCAATTGTGGGTAATTTCTTCACGTTAAATAATATCTAATGGCTATAGATTTTTATTGTAGTAAATGAATGGTCGGATGTTTCTGTTTTTTGTGGGATTTTCTAGATCATTATCTTTTTTCTAGCGAGCCCGTCAATCACTTTTTATATATTATAGATATACAACATTAAAATGCAAAGACACGAAAAGAGTGTAGTTTAAAGCCTATCCTCTCCCATGAGCAAATTAACTGCTCATTCAGTAAAGGTACATGGCCAACTTTGCTAGTCGTGCCCTCACCACAAAGTACAGTGCAAGTCCGGCCTTTACACCTCCGCCGACGCCATGACAACAACAAGGTACATGGAGGTTACAAGAATGAATGATTCATGGATCCAGTGAACGAGCAGATGTGATCATTGAACTAGAGCTCTGTTTATGGCAGCTTGAGCTTCACTAGGTGTTGCCAAGAACATTCCAGATACCTTCCATTTCTCTTAGTAATTTGTCAGAACCAAACATATGAAGACAATATGGGCATTCATATATGAGCCGGGCTAGTTGCACACAAGGAGGACGATATATGTGGGAGCTATTGAGACTTAAATCTGCAAGTACAATCTTGCCACCTTGTGTGTGGCTTAATGAAAAGTATGTGCTTTGTAATGTCTGAGCCAACTACTTGCTCGACTTTATTGTTGTAGGATGGGGAAGATACATCCTCATGTAGTCATATGTGCACCATTCTGCTCACCTATATATAATAACCATGTTGACTTCCATCAGTTGGATATGTACATGCATGTGTGTGAAGAGAGGATGGTCCAACACGCATCTACTTAGATTGCCACAGCCAAACAAGCATTTTTCATGTTGGCACAGTCAGAGGATAAAAAGTATGTACTGATGAAACTAATTTTGAGTAGATCTTGAGAATGAGCTGCGTCGAGAAATCATTCCTTTGGAAGAACCAATCATTCAGGGCCAGAAATCCACATGTAAGAAGCCATTGTCAACATGTGATGGCTATGGAACTACTCTGCAGATTTTTGCGCAATACCTTCTTGTAGTAAGACCATCGATCAGGCCAACTAATTGTAGTTCAGATGATTAGATTCCTTGTGGTGGAAACAATTCTTCGGTTTTCAAGCCCTAGACTCAGTATTGCTGGTTGCATTTTTCTGTATTTATTTTTGGCCTTCAGCGATGTGCGTTTAGTGGGATGAAACATTTTTGTGGACTACGAAAGCGTCTACGACGACTTCGTCAATCTCAAGAAAATGTGCCAGCTCAATATCTTGGAGATGCTCATGCATTCATAGAGTTGAGTGTATGTGAGCATCTGTAAAATGTGAAAGAAGCGCGAGGTCTTTTTTTTTGCGGGGATGAAGCGTGAGATCTTTAATGGTATAGCTGGCTAAGCTGGGTGATCTCTCCATAGCTTAATTCGTTGGATACCAGACAAAGCACTTGGATTCTGACCTTTCTTACCCACCAGGCCACCACAGTTTGGCTCGCATATTGTGATGTGCGTGCAAGTTTAAGGTGCAAAACTCAAATTGTATTGTCACGGTGTTTCATGCATGCTCTACTAAGACTATTTGAGTGTGTTTTCTTCAATTCAAAAATTGGTTCACCAAGATATATACACTGTCACAGAGCCGGAAAGTGCAAAGACGGAAGACTAGTGAAGTAGTGAACTTGAACTGAAAATTTCCAGATGAAGTAGGACCTGGCAAGCAAATTAAATTTTACAAGTTTTAGAGTGGTTGGGCTTTTTTAGAACCGTTCGTTGATGTCGATCTAACGGCAGACAAATACGAAGTACTGGGTAGTACTCCGACGAAAGTACGCGAAAGTACTAAAACGAGTGGGGCCGGTACTCGTGACAAGGTGGGGACGCGTTATAATATAGGGGCAGTTTAGTCCTAGAAAAATTTGCACGCGCCGCCCCTCTCGTCGAATGCAAAACCGCCGCCATGGTGCTACACCTTCCACAATTACTCATCGACGGCCATCTCCGCCCTCTCCTCCAAGTCCACCGCAGTCATCTCCTCCTTCTCGCCGCTGCAACTTCTCTCCACTCAGGCAAACCCCCCCCCCCCCCACCCACCCCCACCCCCTCTTCCATCGAAGCAAGAATCGGCAGATCGAGCTGATGGCCGGCGACGAGAACACCGACTTCGTGCAGATCGCCGGCGGCGACCAGGTCAAGTTGGCCAGGTTGAGGGAGATCCGTTCTTGGTTTCACAACACAAGGCAGATGAGCTGGACGTCAATGGCCACTCTCAAGAATTTGACGAAGAAGGAGAGGGCAAAGCTTTGCCCCCCGCCCGCACAACCGATTCACAAGATCGAGATCCTCCTCTGGGCGATGGAGCAGGCCAATTCGTCCAGCAAGTGGACCAGGCGGAGGTGGTGGGCGTTCAGATCCAGGGTAGAGCATCCACTGGATCAGGAACCCACCGTGCACGAGGTGCCGTTGCAGATTGTGCAGCCTCCAACCGAGTCATCGGAGACTCCGAAGCACAAGATGAGGAGGACAGTGGTCGCGACCTCGCTTCCCCGCCGTTCTCCACGCTTCCCTCGCCGCTCTCCTCGTCTGAATGGCGGCGGTAGCTATGTTTAGAGTAAGCTTCCCCACTCCTCATCTTCCTACTGCTCGTGCTTACATTGTGGTGATACTGATCGTAATAGCTCAGAGAGGGAATGCTATATGGCATTTTAATCTCAATGAATTGCATGAATATTTGAGTACATGGATTTGGAGGATGATTATGATGTATGTGAACCCTAGGCATCATATGAACCCTAGGAAAAATTAGTAATGTTCTAGTGGTAGACACTGAAATATTTCGGTACACACCGGTAGGCACTGAAATATTTCGGTACTGCCCTAGGAAAAATTTGTAATGTTGTAGTGGTGGACACTGAAATATTTTGGTACACACCGGTAGGCACTGAAATATTTCGGTACTGCCCTAGGCAAAATTTGTAATGTTGTAGTGGTGGACACTGAAATATTTTGGTACACACCGGTAGGCACTGAAATATTTCGGTACTGCCCTAGGCAAAATTTGTAATGTTGTAGTGGTAGACACTGAAATATTTCGGTACACTCCGGTAGGCAATGAAATATTTCGTTACTACAATTTCAGTACACACCGATGCACACTGAATTATTTCAGTACTGCAGTTTCAGTACACACCGGTACACACTGAAATATTTCAGTACTGCAAATTCTATACAAAGTTGGCATTTTGTCATTTATTTGTGAATTAATCCATGCATCATATGTCCTAACTTTGTACATGAGTTTGGGTCAATTTCATGTCTATTTATTGTTAAAATTATTGTCATGCCATGAAACACAAGACAAGTCACTGACCCAAGCTTGCAAAGATGCCATATCAATGTTGCTGATATGAATATGCATGTTTTCACCAAGTCTTGTGTCTGAATTAGAACTGAGCATTTTTTCTTGATGGTATCCATGGATCTAGAACTCCTATGAATTTGCTCATGTTGGATGTTTTGTTCTCCATCATTTGTACTAGCATTTCGTGCGATTAGATGCCATGACAAGACCCCTGGCAAATTTATTTTCTTGCCTCCAACATCCCATGTGTGTTTTGCAGGAAAAAACCTGGAGTTCACCAGGCTGGCTGAAGTTGTGAGGCTGGGAGGCTGATGGTGCTGCTACTGGCTGATCCTTCTTCTTTCAGCTTTTGTTCATCCTTTCTCAAGCCGTTGGACCAGGGCTACTTCCCTATGTGCTGTTAATGTATTAAGTAGTTCCTTCGAATTTGTAGTATTAGTTAGTTTGAATGTGGAAGTACCTTAATTTTTAGGAACGAAATGTTGCTTTGTATGACCAAGGGTTTGATACCTTAATCTTTGGATAATTAATTATGTGAACTGTTGGATGTGGCGCACAACGAAACGCCTCTACCATTGATACTAGTTCAACATGTTGGTCCAATTAGAGACCAACCACTACCATATAGAACAGTTAGCATTTCATACTACAACCTGGCACGTACGAAACATCACACAGTGGAATAATCCCAGCGAGTAGACCACTAAATACCGAAAACATCACAACATGTCAGAAGTGTTTTAAGCATTTTATCGTTGCAAAAACCTTAGAAAATCCATACAAATGCCGACAACCTTAGCAAACTAGTCATGATTGCTTTTCATGTTGATACAAAGATGTAGAAAAATATTGGGTCCATTTACAACCTTAGCAAACTTGCTTCTCATGTTTACATCACGACCGCCGGGTGAAGGAGGAGAAAAGCCCACCTACCTAACATGAGTTTTCTCACACACCACGGCCTGCATACGACTACAAACCCAGTGATATGGGCCACGATGCAGACCCGTGGGTGGTTACAGAATGGAACACCAACAGCACGAGCCCCACGACCCCCACGATCACGATAACGACGAGCGCCTCCCTCACGCGACGAACCGCCTCCCCCAGAACTCAAAAAGGCACCTTCTCCTCCATTCCTCCCTCATTATGCGAACCACGTCCATCTACTCCACAAACTGCAACCACCGTCTCTGTCTCAAAACCGCCGTCGCTGGAGAAGGGCAATGGCGGAGGAGCCGTCTACCAAGCGTCACTGTGGCGACACGTCCGACCAGAGCATCAAGGAAGAGCAGAGCATCAAGGAAGACGACGTTCAGGTCCCCGGTGAGAAGCGCGACTACACCACCAAACTTGACAAGGTGGAACTCCACGGCAAAGAGACGCTGGAGGTCGTCTGCACCAGCAATCCAGACACTGCCGACGAAATGCTCACGAGGCTCTTCATGAAAGCCGGCGGCATGTATCCTAGATTCGTCGGCGTTGATGTGGAGTATACCAGGGATGACGAACCTCCGCAGTACGCAGCAGTTCTGCAGTTATGCGTGGAGGAACTCTGCCTGGTGTACCACATCGCTGCGGCCACAAAATGGTGAGCCATCCTACTCATATACCCTAGTTTCTCAACTACATGTACTAGTGTAGATTGTGAAGTGGACGCACTAGTGTGGTTTCTCAAGTACATGCACTGGCATAGATTTTTACCCTCATGCACTGGATTAGTATCTTAAAATCTTGCACCAGATTAATCACCAAACTTGATATACTAGTGTAGTTTCTGATCTTGATGCATTAGTGTTGTGTCTACCGGTGTGGATGCATTAGTGTTATTTTCTGAAGTTGATGCACTGGACTAGATGTATTAGTGTTGTGTCTACTAGTGTAGTTTCTGATATACTAGTGTAGTTTCTGATATTGATGCATTAGTGTTGTGTCTACCGGTGTTGATGCACTGGACTAGATGTATTAAAAGTTGTTTCTGAAGTTGATGTAGTGAAATAGTTTGCTGTAGTGTTATTTTCAACTGTATGATCCAAAAAGAGAAATAACATCATGTACTTCATGCATTCATCACTCGTATTGTTTGGTTCTAGCACTAGCATTGTCACACTTTGCCACAATTTTTTGCCAAGTTTGCCTAAGGTTAGTTCATCAAAATGAGGGCCACAAGTTGGCAAGCCTAAGGGAATCTTGCCACACTTTTTGTGTGTATGCCATGTGGGACCCAAGTGTGGCTTGCCTAAGGTGTGGCTTGAACCAAACACACACCTAAGTTGGACAAACTTGCCTAACCTTAGGTGTGGCAATCTTTGGCAAACTTAGTCACAAACCAAACAACTCCTAAATCTTCAAAATTACTACTAATCTTCAATATGTCTCTCCCCTTGAAGGCCCAAGCGCCTCAAGAGCTTCCTCCAGGAGAAGAAGTTGTTCACCTTTGCCGGTTTCAGCATTCATAATGACAAACAGATGCTGAAGATGTCTGGTTTGGAGATCAACCCCGAAAAGTACATCGAAATTCAGAAAAACTATAGAGTTCCATATGCCGGCAGAAAGAAGCAGTACGACTCCTTGGCTAATGTTGCAGCCAGCGTCATCCACCCATTTTACCAAAACATGAAGAAGAAGATCAACAGGACCGAAGACCATAAACTGTGGGGGATCAGCCCGCTGCCAGACTACCTCATCGAGTACGCAGCGAAGGATGCGTACGCCACCTACAAGGCTTGGAAGATAATAGACAACATCAAATCAGGTGTGGAAATTTCAGAAGCACAGGAGGCTGACCCCTACTACCACTGCCACTACGCGGCATGAAGAGAGATCAAAGTCTGCCTTCAAGTTGCTAGCGCCGTGTCCTTTTATGATATCTATGTTTCTTTGTTGTTCTGTGTGTCCGAACTTATGTCCTATGGTGTGTCTGAACTTATGCTGTGCGGTGGTTGATCTGCCGTTTATCTTAAGAGTTTGCTGCTACTCTGGTTTAGTGTTCCAAGTTGTTAATAATATTTTGTTGATGCATGATAAGCCTTGTACAATGCTTGATGCGTACGGTGGTGCTTAGAAAAATAAACAGGGTTTTTCTGAAGCACCGGTGCCTATTTCTACAGGAGAGACGCCTAGTTAAGCGTCTACCCTGTACAAATAAGCACATGTGCTTAAGAAAAGCTTCGTATTTTGTTTATGCATTATTTCAAATTCATAGTAGCTTGTGAATGGAACTTTGTGGCAGCCAGCCTCTACCATTGATACTAGTTCAACATGTCGGTCCAATTAGGCCTTGTACAATGCAGGGTGCTTAGGAGAGGTGCTTAGAGAAATAAACCAGGTTTTCCTTAACCACCGGTGCTTATTTGTACAAGGTAGACGCTTAACTAGGCGTCTCTCCTGTAGAAATAGGCACTGGTGCTTCAGAAAAAACCGCTTTATTTTTCTAAGCACATCCCTAAGCACCTTGCATTGTACAAGGTCTTAGAGACCAGCCTCTACCATATATAACAGTTACCATGTCACACTACAGTCTATAAAACATCACACAGTGGAATAATCATAGCTAGTAGAGCATTAGTTACCAGTTAATAATAGTTGCAATCCATCACAAGCAATAGTACCTATTAATGAGTAGATATAGGTACAGTAATACACGACAAGTACTCGCAAACAAGAGCTAACATAACAAGTTCATTTCACATCGATACATGGCCCAGCCCAGTTCTAAATGAGGTGGATGGTGATCATCATCCTCAAGTCATGGCGACTAGTGTTCGCAACAGTGAGTAGGATGGCCTGTCCTACCCGAAGATTCTTGCCACGAAGGAACTTCTTCCACCCTGCCCTTCTCAAGACAGTGCGACCGTCCGTGTCCACTGCATAGGCACAGCTGGTGATGGAGCCCGTTCTGGTAAGGCGTAGTCCAGCAGCCATGCCTTCTTCGTCCGGGTCGATGCCACAGCTATCAAGTAACCTCTTAGGTAATTTCTGAAAACAGTTGACATGATATATGATCATGTCACGTGCAATTATCAACAAAGCATACACTTCAAGACACATATATCATTGGATTCAACACTGAGCATATATATCATCACATCACTACACTATACGCCAAGCATCAAATTACTACAGTAATTAGGCATATCATTAGATTACTGCGTACACTAAGCATATCATCGCATATTACTACACTACATGCATGTCATAAAATTCTTCACTAAATGAATTCTAAACTAGGCCTCTCATCACAGTACTACAACATGCATATCATATGAACTACTACACTAACTAAGAATGCATATCATGTAATTACCACACTAAGTAACATACCATGATATGCTGTTTAACATTCGTCCTTGTGAGGCGGGTCACGAATGGCTTCCCTAGGTAGTCTTCACGTAGCGGAAGCATGTCCCAGAGGTTGCCGATTTCCTCGTCGCCCAGTCTGAGTCCTTGGGCATACAGGTATTCAACAAGTGGGTTCTCATCATCATCTGAATCGTCATCATCTGAATCAGCACCATCTTCCTCCTCATGAACTTCATCCTCACTATCCGGAATCAAATTTAGATAGATAACATAAATCCTGGGCCTATCTCTTCTGAAGGAGAAGCTGATCAATTCACCCCCACTAAGACGCATGCGGGCGATGAAACGATCCCAATCATCTCCTCCTATCTGGGTTATCTTTCGCCCCTTCTCGACCTGCATAGTGTATGGGCCCCCAAGAGCGTCGAAGGTCACGGTGTCTCCGATGAGCTCATTGAATGCCAATCTCACATTGCATGGTACGATCTGTGTAAGATAAAAACAAATAACAGACACAATACATTAGTGGAAATAGCAAAAAAAAGAATGTACTGTCAGAAGGTTCATATAAATTGTTACCGCTGCAACAACAAAAGAAGGCTGGAAGTAGATGCTGAACGGCGTGGCAGTAGAAAGGCTGGTCCGGCACCGTGAGTTGCAGCGTCCACATGGTGCTTCCTCCATTCTACACAGAACATGTTGAACTCTAAGTTGAATTGTACATAGTACAATACAAAGATCATACATATAATAAATCATAGTGATAACCTATACTGGCAATGGCCAATCAATCTATTTACTATCATCTACGTAATAAAGCAATGCCAATGACAATGGCAATGCCCGTCTCATCTAAACCTGGGAATAGTTCGGCATCCAAACTAAAACCAGACCAATCCACGGGACACATCAAAACCAAACCAATCCAGATATTTTCATTTAGAATCTAGACCAAACCGAACTATACATGCTCGTCATCCAACCCAGTCCAAAACGTTTTCAACTTTTGGATTGAATCCAAAGGTTCAAACCGTGGACAAAGCCATATGCGAGGGCACGTCATGAATCTAGATCAGACATGGCGTCAAAGCTCGAGAGATCCGACGAGCTCCGGCCGGCAACAGTCAATCGGCTCAGATCCGCCTCCGTAGGGAGACGCGGTTGGGGAAGGGAAGAAGAGGGGAGATCTCACGTACTTGCCGGAGTTGGCGGCGGCCGCGCACCGGCAGCGAAGAGAGGGGTCGTCGGGAGATGGCGGCGGCGGCGGCGCTGGTCGAGAAGGGGAGAAAGAAAGATGTGGAGTGGTCGAGACGGGGAGAAAGAAAAATGTGGTACATGTGGTGGCGCGGTTGTGTGGATGACAAGGGGACCCACTTGTGAGACCGATAGCAATTGATGGCAAACCGCAGGAGGTGCACGACCGCGTGCACCACCGCCACGTCCCCACGTGGAATGGGGACGGCCGGGTGGGTGTGTCAAGTCAAATCGGCACCCGCGGCTTCTCGGTAACTCCAACAGGCAGGAGCAGTGCATTTCTTCCCCAAATCGGGTAGAAAACCCTCGTCCTCTCCCGAACCTAACCACCCTCTCTTCCTTCCTCACCACCTCACCACCCTCTCCTCCTTCCTCACCACCCTCCTCCCTTCCTACGCCTCCCTCCTCCTGTCTTCGACAGACGATGAAACGTGGGCGTGAAGATGCGGCGGACGAGCCGGAGGCAACCATCGGAGCAGAGCAGTCTGCTGTCGTGGCTGCAGCCGTGGGTGGAGCGGCTGAGTCCGCCGTAGCGGTGAAAGCTGGCGGTACAGCGACCGTTGTGCCTGCTCCCGCTGCCATCGCAGCTGTCGAGGCACCCGTCGGCGAGCACAAGGTCGGGGAAGATCTGGAGGAGGAGGAGATGAGAAGGCTTAAGCGCAAGGTGCATGACGAAATCGAAGAGCACTACGAGGAGAACGCCATAAAGGAGTTCGACGTAGATTGCAGGAAGGGCAGCGACTTCGACGAGGATGCCATCGACGAGCTATCTGAGGTAGTACTCTGTTTTTTGCTCTGTTTTTTTCATGACATTGGGGTTTTTCTTGTTAACTAGATGAGCATCAATTTCACTTGGGCGTGCTAGTTGTACATAAGTAGGATTGTAGGGATTTAGCATAGATCTTCATGTTGGATCTGGATTTTTAAATCTGATTCCAGCAGATACTCTGGTTTTTTTCATGGCATTGAGGTTTTTCCTGTTAACTAGATGTAGCATAGATCTTCATGTTGGATGTGGAATTTTAAATCTGATTCACATTCTGATTCCAGCAGATACTCTGTTTTTTTCATGGCATTGGGGTTTGTCTTGTTAACTAGATGAGCATAAGTTTCACAAGGGATACATTAATGAAAGAAGTGGGGTAATGAACCCAAATACAAGAAAATGTTCATGGCAGGGATACATTAATGAAAAAAGTGGGTTAAACAACGGATATATGGCAGGATTCTCCATTGGCTTCCCCAGGACAGTGACAAAATGCCGCAGTTCCTGATTCATTTTAGTTTATGTAGATGAATTAATTTGCACACATGTTCATAGATGATCAGTTTGCACACATGTTCATAGATGATCCATTTACAAATTCTGTACAGATTTCCATTTTGCAAAGGAAGTGATTGCTCCCTTAATAATTATGGGCTGACACTACATATCCACTGGATACCAAAAAATCAAAACATTTCATGTAGCCAATTTTCCCCAGTATATTATCTAGATGATCACAGCCACATCTCTCATCAATATGAGCAGTGAGACACCCCATAGCTCCTTTACCAATTTCCTTCTGAAACTTATCAGGGTCTAACAATGTTGGAGAAGCAGTATTGCCGCTGTCAGAAAGAATAATGGTTTCTTCATTCCAGTAGATAGAACAAACCCCCTTGTGTGAAACATGGAGGAGTATAATGAAGCCATTTTTCTGATTCCAATCAGAATTACACCTGTAACAAGTATCAAATATCATTAAACCAAGCCAGTTCATGAAGTCTTTCATGTGTTAATTATGTACTACTTGTGCACTAATCTATAAATGCAACTATTCCACCGTCCATATTTATGCATGTCAATTTCTTTGGCTCAATTATGTATGTGCACATACGCCTTATTTCTAGCAAATAGATAGTTGCCATGTTACACATGTGTACTTTGAAAACATTGTAATTAAGGCAATGTACCATAATAGATTAGCTGAGTTCTTCTATCTGTACTAATTCACTAATTCACAGGAGGATGACGACGACGTGGACTACGGCATGGACAGCAGGCACAACAAGAGCCGCTACACCCTGAGGCATCTGATTGCTGGCAAGATCAAGTACCGTTTCTTTGGCAAGATTGGGTGCCCTTTCTGTTGCAAGGTGATCGGTGGCGGCATAGATGGCATGATCCAGCATACGGCCAGTACTCTGGCTAAACATGCGGCCTACGCACGCTTCCTCGAGATTGTCAAAGTCAATGAGCCCTACAAGTTCCATTGAAGGAGAGAAGTGATGTGCTGCTAGAGTGCTGCTGCTGCCCCAGGACCGTCGTGTCCTCTTATGTTATCTATGTTTCTTTGTTGTTCGACTCTAAAACTGATGTCCTATGGTGTGTCTGAACCTATGCTGTGAGGTGGTCTTCATGTCGTTTATCTTATGAGTTTGCTGCTACTCTGGTTTAGTGTTCCAAGTTGTTAATACTATTTTGGTGATGCATGTTAAGCCTTGTAAAATGCTAGATGCTTAGGGTGGTGCTTAGAAAAATAAATAGGGTTTTTCTGAAGCACTGGTGCCTATTTCTACAGGAGAGACGCCTAGTTATGCGTCTACCCTGTACAAATAAGCACCTGTGCTTAAGAAAAGCCTGGTTTATTTCTATAAGCAACTCCCCTTTCTGATAAGTAGAGGATGCTCATGATTGCCAAAAGTACCTATTTCCACTTTCTGATAAGAACTAAACGTGTATGAAATGATGCTAAAAGTAGAGCATGAGCATGAGCATGTATCAATTGATGCTACCTATTTGTGTTTGAATGGGCTCAATAAAGCTGGTGCTGGTCTATGCTCTTTGCGTGACCGTGATGGTAACGAAGACACTTGGTTGGCTATGGTCTTGCTGTCAAATTTAAGTTTCAGTTCTTTAAGACTCTTTGTTTTTGCTGCTTCCTTTGGATCGACTACCTTTCTCGGGCGTCCACGTGCTCTCTTCCTTTTTGGGGAGTTGGGTGCACCACTTTTGGGGGAGTTGGGTGCACCGGTATCCTTCTGGGAGTTGGATGTGTCGGGTTCGTTGGAACCATCAGGATTGTTGACTAATTGTACGTCGTCTTCTGAACCATCAGGTAGAACTGCTTGCTGGGCATCGTACACCTCCTTCTGTATAAGAGAGAGTGTTGCGTTAGTTCTAATCATGAGACTTATGAAATAAATGATATATTCTTGATGTAGCACTAACCGTTATGGGGAACTTATATGATTCGAGACGAAGCGCGTTGCAATTTGAATGCAGTAAGACTGTACATATTTTCCACCTGAAAATATCTATCCTTGCCTATATTTGGTAACCGACACTTATGTCAGCATAGCTTTCAAGCTAAACAAAGTACAAATGTAAATTAGGCATTCAATTACCTGGTTCAAAATATCGGTCATTTCATCCCCGTTCCATGGCAACATGTACTGCAGTGTCCAAACCGCACAGGAAGTCCTGCGATGTTTAGTTAAAGATCAGTAATCTTATTCGTGTAGGCAAATAATAATTTATGAGGCCATGCGTACCCATCGGTCTGTTGTGCTATGTTCTCATAGCGTTTTTTGGTCCATTCGGCAAAATTGATGTTCTTAGCTGGTGATATCAACCCATTCTTGACATCTTCGTCGATGCAGAACTGAATCGAGTCCACCTAGGGTACGACGAGTTATACATAGGGTTACAATACTTTGGGAGCTCATGTGCCATGCGGATCAAAAGAGGCAGCAAGAGAACACTTACAAGAGAATCTTCCTTGGTCTTCTCGCAATGATAATTCATGGAGTTCAGAGTCTGAATTTCTTTTTTGTCAAAATTAAACATCATTAGCATCCAATGGTTTTGGTGTACATTCAGTGGGACATGCACCTGCAGTAAAATTTGGGTTGGGTTGAGAACCGAAATTTGTCGTGTACAGTGTGTACATAAACTATGAAAGTGAGGAAAACATGTACCTTTCGGCACCCTACAAATTTTTCTGCTACACGAGCTAACCATGAGGCTGCACGTCCAACAGGAACCACCCCCTTCATTTGTAACAGCTTTTCGGTTTCTTGAGGGGATATGATTGAGGTAGTATCATTCTCAATTTGGCTAATGCGAGTATATGCCATAATAACCTGCCAAATATTCAATCATACAATAATAAGAAAGTTGTTGCAGTAATGATGTAGACTAGAGTATAATGGGCTTACATCACCATAAATGTATTTGTCATCCAAATTTCGCTTCAGTTTTTCTGCTGTGAGGGTAATGTCTCCGGTTCTAGCTATTTCAACAGGGTCGTATGTTCCGCGGATGTAAACGGCTGTCTCTATGTCCTCATCCGTGAACTTGTAATCATTACCAAAGACAGGCTTCATCGGAGTTAATTGTGGTTTCTCATTGCTTTCCGTCACATGTCTTGCACTTGGTGTAGTCGAAGTCCCTGCCGTGAATTGGCTAGCCCTAGGAGTTCCTGTCAGGGATGAATTGCACACATTGACTTGATCCTACAATGAACAAAGGTAGTTCATCATTAGTTTGTTACTTTTAGATATTAACGTGTTGGGCCATAAAGATCACCTGCACGCCTCCTTTCTGTGACACTGATTGTCGGTTGCTTGTAAATTCGTATTTTAATTCCTGTAACAATGCAAACAATAATGAACATGAAGGAACATATTCATACAAAATACGAAATGCACAGTATGACATACATGTAGTTCCCTCCTTAAGTCTTTAATTTCGTCCTCGGCCTTCGACAACCTAGGATTAGTGCCAGTTTTAGTCTTCATGTCGATCAAGTCTTCACCTAGCGTCTGGTATTTGACATCAAATCTGTGCTCAATTTCCATTAACTTCCTGCCTACCTTCTTTTCATGATCAGCTAAGCGTGCATTCATGGCTTCAACTACCATGTCAATCTGTGTAAACAAAATAAAACCCCGTTGATAACAATAGCTAAATGAATGAGGTTCCATGACACCTATTTGTGATATTGCAAAAACAAATAGTCTTTGGAGTACATACTTGCTGGCTACTAAATTGTTGTCCTTGTGATGGTGCTCGATACGAATCATGTTGATGCACATGTTCATCATTTTTTCTTGGAAAATTATTAGAATTCTCAGACGATCGTTGAGGAGCACAAATTTCCATGACAGCCTTTTTTTATAAAATATAATGAACCATTAGTACCAAATAAAAAATCGGATATAGAAAGTTCAATTGTAGATAGGTACCAGCCCGTTATGAAGACCTCCTTTCTCGTAAGCATCGCTTCTTAAAGTATCCATCATTTCGTCCCATCGTGCGATCAATGGAGGGGGTCTAGAAGCATACATCAATCGGCCACTACGGACGTGCTCCCAGTACCAATACTACACAATAAATTAGTTCATCACCATACAGATATGCAACAGAACAATAATTAAAGGACATTAAGTAGTGATCTAGCACTAACCTGGAGCAGAATTAGATTTCCTTGTAGATTTACGTGATCTCGATTTCTAAACTTGTGAACGGACTTGAAGAAGTGATTAAGTGTGAAACATCCCCAGTTAAATTTCCGAAGGTTTTGAAGATCTGTAACAAGGTTGAGAAATTTCGAGTCCACATAATGTTGTGCTGTTGGTGCTAGAACAGTACCAATTGCGTACAGAATGAACCGTCTCAGGAAATCGCCGTCTAGGGCTTTGGAAGCTCGGATCGCCGTTTCAAGGTCAGAAATCAAAATTTGCCCATTGTTTGCATAGGCGGTAAAGAATTCTGTGTCGGTTTGCATTTCCAGATGTGGCTCTATATCCTCCCCTTCTATCGGAATGCCAAATATACACTGCACGTCCTCTTTTGTTATAGGAATTGGCGTTTTTCCGATGGTAATGGATTGGGTGTCCATATCTATGCTCTTGGCTAGTCTAACCAACATTATGCGCCGTAGAGTCACTTCATGCATCTGGGTTAGACCGCCAAGACTGGTTTCTGATATGATGTACTTTTTGTGGTCTGGTGACAACAATTTCATGGTTTTTCTGAACCTTGTCTGTGAGCATACTAACTTCATATGACCATGCTTTCCGGCGAGTTCCTGTTACATGCCATTAAATTATACTGAGTACACATGAATTATGTGTACGAAACGATTGTACACAAACAATCAATTACTTACCGCATCGGTTATTTCGGAGATGGGCTTTTCTCCATTATGAAGGTTTGTATCTGACACTGACATTGCTGGCTAATATGCAATGATAAAATCCGGCTCAATTAATCTGAACAAAATTGGAAAATGTATAGCAAAATTAGCAGCGAATTAATTTTAACAAAATTAACTGGGTCATTTAACATATGATCCAGTTATGGGTTTAAGCACAGAACCTATTTGGGTGCAAAACCTATGAGGGTTCAACTACTAAAGGAGCGGCCGACAACGATTATAAAGAGTTACGATCAGGTAATACCTTCTCTCGGAGACGGTGCCGCCGAGTAGATGGCGGCGGTTAGTGCGTCGCAAACTATAAGTGCCGGTATAGCGCGGTCGACGGCGCAACGGAAAAATGGCGCGTTCACGCGAGGAGGAGGCGGCGAGAAGAACACTAACGTCCGACCCCTCAGATCACGTTGGCGGTGGGCAGCGAGTGGTGGCTGCCGACTCCTGTATTCCGTGGGCGACCGGCGTCTCCGATCTGATCTTGCAGCGGTCGTGGGAGGTGCGGACGGCCCGGGTGGTTAGTATGCGGAGCTGTAATCGCGGGATTTAGGGAGGGGTGGGCCGCGTGAGTTATGTGAGATTTGGATAAATGATATTAAAAAAATAAGAAAATCTTGTCAACTCGTTTAGGGGTTTAAGGGTTTAGGGTTATTAGGGTTTAGGGGTTCAGGGTTTAGGGTTTAGTGGGGGGGGGTTAGGGTTATCAGGGTTCAGGGTTTAGGGTTTAGTGGGGGGTAGGGTTATCAGGGTTTAGGGTTTAGTGTTGACATGCAAGCCCGGAAATGCGCGTGTCAGAGATCGTACTTGCGTGTACATGTACTAATGATCCCAAACTTTCTTCATGGCATCCCATGACCACATAGAGAATGCATGCATAATGGTTTCCATGTGGGGCAAAATTTTGAATGTTTTTACGGTTTAGTGGGGGGGGTTAGGGTTATCAGGGTTTAGGGTTTAAGGGTTTTAGGGTCGACGGAACTATGTTTGTCTTCCAGTGGACGTAGCACACACACCGGACATTGGTGGAGCGTTGGTCTACAATGGATTCCCTCCGGTAGCATCGATCCGGTCCGTTGAGTGGCTCGGCCGACAAACTTCGTGCCACATAGAGCATCCATCCATCCACTGGACCGGATCGATGTTGGGTTGGTTTCATACAGGTGAGGAACCCAGCTAGTGCTTTCGGGGTGTTGACATGCTAGGCCGGAAATGCGCGTGTCAGAGATCGTACTTGCGTGTATAATCCCAAACTTTCTTCATGGCATCCCATGACCCCATAGAGAATGCATGCATAATGGTTTCCATGTGGGGCAAAATTTTGAATGTTTTTACGGTTTAGTGGGGGGGGTTAGGGTTATCAGTGTTTATGATTTTAGGGTTGACGGAACTATGTTTGTCTTACAGTGGACCTATCACACACACCGGACATAGGTCGAGCGTTGGTCTACAATGGAATCCCTCCGGTAGCATCGATCTGATCCGTCGACTGGCTCGACCGACATACTTCGTGCCACATAGAGCATGCATCCATCCACTGAACCGGATCGATGTTGGGTTGGTTTACATGTACATGTACAGGGACCGGAAATGCGCGTGTCAGAGAACGTACTTGCGTGTACATGTACTAATGATCCCA